>NC_088414.1:41077857-41112857 GCF_034236695.1 Oncorhynchus nerka
GCTCTCTGTAATCCTCCATCTCTGTTATCCTCCTTCAGCTCTCTGTTATCCTCCTTCAACTCTCTGTTATTCTCCTTCAGCTCTATGTTATCCTCCATCTCTGTTATCCTCCTTCAGCTCTCTGTTATCCTCCATCTCTGTTATCCTCCTTCAGCTCTCTGTTATCCTCCTTCAACTCTCTGTTATTCTCCTTCAGCTCTATGTTATCCTCCATCTCTCTGTTATTCTCCTTCAACTCTCTCTATTCCTTCTTCAACTCTCTTCCAATGGAACGTCACTCTTCTACTCTGCTGAGTGTGTGTGTGTGTGCATGTACATGTGTGTGGCAGGCTGTGTCAACATTGTTATTGTTGCATCAGTTGAACCTTGAACTTTGCCCTGTCATCTCCCCCTTACAGGGTGCATCTCAATAGTCTAAAATGTCTTCCTCCTCTTGTCTGGTCTTTATCCTCTCCTCTTGTCTGGTCTTTATCCTCTCCTCTTGTCTGGTCTTTATCCTCTCCTCTTGTCTGGTCTTTCTCCTCTTGTCTGGTCTTTATCCTCTTCTCTTGTCTGGTCTTTATCCTCTCCTCTTGTCTGGTCTTTATCCTCTTCTCTTGTCTGGTCTTTATCCTCTTGTCTGGTCTTTATCCTCTTGTCTGGTATTTATCCTCTTGTCTGGTCTTTATCCTCTTGTCTGGTCTTTATCCTCCCTTTATCTTGTCTGGTCTTTATCCTCTTGTCTGGTCTTTATCCTCTCCTCTTGTCTGGTCTTTATCCTCTTGTCTGGTCTTTATCCTCTCCTCTTGTCTGGTCTTTATCCTCTCCTCTTGTCTGGTCTTTATCCTCTCCTCTTGTCTGGTCTTTATCCTCTCCTCTTGTCTGGTCTTTATCCTCTCCTCTTGTCTGGTCTTTATCCTCTTGTCTGGTCTTTATCCTCTCCTCTTGTCTGGTCTTTATCCTCTTGTCTGGTCTTTATCCTCTCCTCTTGTCTGGTCTTTATCCTCTCCTCTTGTCTGGTCTTTATCCTCTTGTCTGGTCTTTATCCTCTCCTCTTGTCTGGTCTTTATCCTCTCCTCTAGTCTGGTCTTTATCCTCTCCTCTTGTCTGGTCTTTATCCTCTCCTCTTGTCTGGTCTTTATCCTCTTGTCTGGTCTTTATCCTCTCCTCTTGTCTGGTCTTTATCCTCTTGTCTGGTCTTTATCCTCTCCTCTTGTCTAGTCTTTATCCTACTTGTCTATCCTCTTATATTTTGTCTGGTCTTTATCCTTTCCACTTGTCTGGTCTTTATCCTCTTGTCTGGTCTTTATCCTCTCCTCATGTCTTTTTATCCTCTCCACTTGTCTGGTCTTTATCCTCTTGTCTGGTCTTTATCCTCTCCTCTTGTCTGGTCTTTATCCTCTTGTCTGGTCTTTATCCTCTCCTTTGTCTGGTCTTTATCCTCTCTGGTCTCTTGTCTGGTCTTTATCCTCTTGTCTGGTCTTTATCCTCTCTCTGGTCTTTATCTGGTCTTCTTTATCCTCTCCTCTTGTCTGGTCTTTATCCTCTCCACTTGTCTGGTCTTTATCTGGTCTCTCCTCTTGTCTGGTCTTTATCCTCTCTTGTCTGTCTGTCTTTATCCTCTCCTTTGTCTGGTCTTTATCCTCTTGTCCACTTGTCTGGTCTTTATCCTCTTGTCTGGTCTTTATCCTCTCCTCTTGTCTGGTCTTTATCCTCTCCACTTGTCTGGTCTTTATCCTCTTGTCTGGTCTTTATCCTCTCCACTTGTCTGGTCTTTATCCTCTCCACTTGTCTGGTCTTTATCCTCTCCACTTGTCTGGTCTTTATCCTCTTGTCTGGTCTTTATCCTCTCCACTTGTCTGGTCTTTATCCTCTTGTCTGGTCTTTATCCTCTCCACTTGTCTGGTCTTTATCCTCTCCACTTGTCTGTCTGGTCTTTATCCTCTCCTGGTCTTTTGTCTGGTCTTTATCCTCTTGTCTGGTCTTTATCCTCTCCACTTGTCTGGTCTTTATCCTCTCCTCTTGTCTGGTCTTTATCCTCTTGTCTGGTCTTTATCCTCTCCTCTTGTCTTTATCCTCTCCTTTTGTCTGGTCTTTATCCTCTCCTCTTGTCTGGTCTTTATCCACTTGTCTGGTCTTTATCCTCTTGTCTGGTCTTTATCCTCTCCTCTTGTCTGGTCTTTATCCTCTCCTCTTGTCTGGTCTTTATCCTCTTGTCTGATCTTTATCCTCTCCTCTTGTCTGGTCTTTATCCTCTCCACTTGTCTGGTCTTTATCCTCTCCACTTGTCTGGTCTTTATCCTCTTCTCTTGTCTGGTCTTTATCCTCTTGTCTGGTCTTTATCCTCTCCTCTTGTCTGGTCTTTATCCTCTCCTCTTGTCTGGTCTTTATCCTCTTGTCTGGTCTTTATCCTCTTGTCTGGTCTTTATCCTCTCCTCTTGTCTGGTCTTTATCCTCTCTTGTCTGGTCTTTATCCTTCTTGTCTGGTCTTTATCCTCTCCTCTTGTCTGGTCTTTATCCTCTCCTCTTGTCTGGTCTTTATCCTCTTGTCTGGTCTTTATCCTCTCCTCTTGTCTGGTCTTTATCCTCTCCTCTTGTCTGGTCTTTATCCTCTTGTCTGGTCTTTATCCTCTCCTCTTGTCTGGTCTTTATCCTCTCCTCTTGTCTAGTCTTTATCCTACCCTATCCTCTTATATTTATCCTTTCCACTTGTCTGGTCTTTATCCTCTTGTCTGGTCTTTATCCTCTCCTCATGTCTTTATCCTCTCCACTTGTCTGGTCTTTATCCTCTTGTCTGGTCTTTATCCTCTCCTCTTGTCTGGTATTTATCCTCTTGTCTGGTCTTTATCCTCTTGTCTGGTCTTTATCCTCTCCTCTTGTCTGGTCTTTATCCTCTCCTCTTGTCTGGTCTTTATCCTCTCCTCTTGTCTGGTCTTTATCCTCTCCACTTGTCTGGTCTTTATCCTCTCCTCTTGTCTGGTCTTTATCCTCTTGTCTGGTCTTTATCCTCTCCTCTTGTCTGGTCTTTATCCTCTCCACTTGTCTGGTCTTTATCCTCTTGTCTGGTCTTTATCCTCTCCTCTTGTCTGGTCTTTATCCTCTCCACTTGTCTGGTCTTTATCCTCTTGTCTGGTCTTTATCCTCTCCACTTGTCTGGTCTTTATCCTCTCCACTTGTCTGGTCTTTATCTTGTCTGGTCTTTATCCTCTCCTCTTGTCTGGTCTTTATCCTCTTGTCTGGTCTTTATCCTCTCCTCTTGTCTGGTCTTTATCCTCTCCACTTGTCTGGTCTTTATCCTCTCCTCTTGTCTGGTCTTTATCCTCTTGTCTGGTCTTTATCCTCTCCTCTTGTCTTTATCCTCTCCTCTTGTCTGGTCTTTATCCTCTCCTCTTGTCTGGTCTTTATCCTCTTGTCTGGTCTTTATCCTCTCCTTGTCTGGTCTTTATCCTCTCCTCTTGTCTGGTCTTTATCCTCTCCTCTTGTCTGGTCTTTATCCTCTTGTCTGATCTTTATCCTCTCCTCTTGTCTGGTCTTTATCCTCTCCACTTGTCTGGTCTTTATCCTCTCCACTTGTCTGGTGTTTATCCTCTTCTCTTGTCTGGTGTTTATCCTCTTGTCTGGTCTTTATCCTCTCCACTTGTCTGGTCTTTATCCTCTCCTCTTGTCTGGTCTTTATCCTCTCCACTTGTCTGGTCTTTATCCTCTTGTCTGGTCTTTATCCTCTCCACTTGTCTGGTCTTTATCCTCTCCTCTTGTCTGGTCTTTATCCTCTCCACTTGTCTGGTCTTTATCCTCTCCTCTTGTCTGGTCTTTATCCTCTCCTCTTGTCTGGTCTTTATCCTATCCTCTCCTCTTGTCTGGTCTTTATCCTCTCCTCTTGTCTGGTCTTTATCCTCTCCTCTTGTCTGGTCTTTATCCTTTATCCTCTTGTCTGGTCTTTATCCTCTCCTCTTGTCTGGTCTTTATCCTCTTGTCTGGTCTTTATCCTCTCCACTTGTCTGGTCTTTATCCTCTTGTCTGGTCTTTATCCTCTCCACTTGTCTGGTCTTTATCCTCTCCTCTTGTCTGGTCTTTATCCTCTTGTCTGGTCTTTATCCTCTCCTCTTGTCTGGTCTTTATCCTCTCCTCTTGTCTGGTCTTTATCCTCTCCTCTTGTCTGGTCTTTATCCTCTCCTCTTGTCTGGTCTTTATCCTCTCCTCTTGTCTGGTCTTTATCCTCCTCTGTCTGGTCTTTATCCTCTTGTCTTGTCTGGTCTTCCTCTCCTCTTGTCTGGTCTTTATCCTCTCTTTATCCTCTTGTCTGGTCTTTATCCTCTCCTCTTGTCTGGTCTTTATCCTCTCCTCTTGTCTGGTCTTTATCCTCTTGTCTGATCTTTATCCTCTCCACTTGTCTGGTCTTTTCTGGTCTTTATCGTCTCCACTTGTCTGGTCTTTATCCTCTTGTCTGGTCTTTATCCTCTCCACTTGTCTGGTCTTTATCCTCTTTGTCTGGTCTTTATCCTCTCCTCTTGTCTGGTCTTTATCCTCTTGTCTGGTCTTTATCCTCTCCTCTTGTCTGGTCTTTATCCTCTCCTCTTGTCTGGTCTTTATCCTCTCCTCTTGTCTGGTCTTTATCCTCTTGTCTGATCTTTATCCTCTCCACTTGTCTGGTCTTTATCCTCTTGTCTGGTCTTTATCATCTCCTCTTGTCTGGTCTTTATCTTGTCTGGTCTTTATCCTCTTGTCTGGTCTTTATCCTCTCCACTTGTCTGGTCTTTATCCTCTCCTCTTGTCTGGTCTTTATCCTCTCCTCTTGTCTGGTCTTTATCCTCTCCTCTTGTCTTTTTATCCTCTCCACTTGTCTGGTCTTTATCCTCTTCTTGTCTGGTCTTTATCCTCTTGTCTGGTCTTTATCCTCTTGTCTGGTCTTTATCCTCTCCACTTGTCTGGTCTTTATCCTCTTTGTCTGGTCTTTATCCTCTCCTCTTGTCTGGTCTTTATCCTCTTGTCTCCACTTGTCTGGTCTTTATCCTCTCCACTTGTCTGGTCTTTATCCTCTCCACTTGTCTGGTCTTTATCCTCTTGTCTGGTCTTTATCCTCTCCTCTTGTCTGGTCTTTATCCTCTCCTCTTGTCTGGTCTTTATCCTCTTGTCTGGTCTTTATCTCTCCTCTTCTGTCTGGTCTTTATCCTCTCCACTTGTCTGGTCTTTATCCTCTCCTCTTGTCTGGTCTTTATCCTCTCCTCTTGTCTGGTCTTTATCCTCTTGTCCACTTGTCTGGTCTTTATCCTCTCCTTGTCTTCTTTATCTCCTCTTGTCTTTATCCTCTTGTCTGGTCTTTATCCTCTCCTCTGGTCTTTATCCTCTTGTCTGGTCTTTATCCTCTCCTCTTGTCTGGTCTTTATCCTCTCCTTGTCTGGTCTTTATCCTCTCCTTGTCTGGTCTTTATCCTCTCCTCTTGTCTGTCTGTCTTTATCCTCTCCACTTGTCTGGTCTTTATCCTCTCCTCTTGTCTGGTCTTTATCCTCTCCTCTTGTCTGGTCTTTATCCTCTTGTCTGGTCTTTATCCTCTCCTCTTGTCTGGTCTTTATCCTCTCCTCTTGTCTGGTCTTTATCCTCTCCTCTTGTCTGGTCTTTATCCTCTTGTCTGGTCTTTATCCTCTCCTCTTGTCTGGTCTTTATCCTCTTGTCTGGTCTTTATCCTCTTGTCTGGTCTTTATCCTCTCCTCTTGTCTGGTCTTTATCCTCTTGTCTGGTCTTTATCCTCTCCTCTTGTCTGGTCTTTATCCTCTTGTCTGGTCTTTATCCTCTCCACTTGTCTGGTCTTTATCCTCTCCTCTTGTCTGGTCTTTATCCTCTTGTCTGGTCTTTATCCTCTCCTCTTGTCTGGTCTTTATCCTCTCCTCTTGTCTGGTCTTTATCCTCTCCACTCTTGTTTATCTTTATCCTCTTGTCTGGTCTTTATCCTCCTGGTCTTGTCTGGTCTTTATCCTCTCCTCTTGTCTGGTCTTTATCCTCTCCACTTGTCTGGTCTTTATCCTCTTGTCTGGTCTTTATCCTCTCCTCTTGTCTGGTCTTTATCCTCTTGTCTGGTCTTTATCTTCTCCTCTTGTCTGGTCTTTATCCTCTTGTCTGGTCTTTATCCTCTCCTCTTGTTGTCTGGTCTTTATCCTCTTGTCTGGTCTTTATCCTCTGGTCTTTATCCTTGTCTGGTCTTTATCCTCTCCTCTTGTCTGGTCTTTATCCTCTTGTCTGGTCTTTATTCTCTCCTCTTGTCTGGTCTTTATCCTCTCCACTTGTCTGGTCTTTATCCTCTCCTCTTGTCTGGTCTTTATCTTTTGTCTGGTCTTTATCCTCTCCTCTTGTCTGGTCTTTATCCTCTCCACTTGTCTGGTCTTTATCCTCTCCTCTTGTCTGGTCTTTATCCTCTTGTCTGGTCTTTATCCTTGTCTGGTCTTTATCCTCTTGTCTGGTCTTTATCCTCTTGTCTGGTCTTTATCCTCTCTTTATCTTGTCTGGTCTTTATCCTCTTGTCTGGTCTTTATCCTCCACTTGTCTGGTCTTTATCGTCTCCACTTGTCTGGTCTTTATCCTCTCCTCTTGTCTGGTCTTTATCCTCTTGTCTGGTCTTTATCCTCTCCTCTTGTCTGGTCTTTATCCTCTCCACTTGTCTGGTCTTTATCCTCTTGTCTGGTCTTTATCCTGGTCTCCTCTTGTCTGGTCTTTATCCTCCACTTGTCTGGTCTTTATCCTTGTCCACTTGTCCACTTGTCTGGTCTTTATCCTCTTGTCTGGTCTTTATCCTCTCCTCTTGTCTGGTCTTTATCCTCTCCTCCTCTTGTCTGGTCTTTATCCTCTTGTCTGGTCTTTATCCTCTCTTCTTGTCTGGTCTTTATTCTCTCCACTTGTCTGGTCTTTATCCTCTCCACTTGTCTGGTCTTTATCCTCTCCTCTTGTCTGGTCTTTATCCTCTTGTCTGGTCTTTATTCTCTCCACTTGTCTGGTCTTTATCCTCTCCTCTTGTCTGGTCTTTATCCTCTTGTCTGGTCTTTATCGTCTCCACTTGTCTGGTCTTTATCCTCTTGTCTGGTCTTTATCGTCTCCACTTGTCTGGTCTTTATCCTCTCCTCTTGTCTGGTCTTTATCCTCTTGTCTGGTCTTTATTCTCTCCACTTGTCTGGTCTTTATCCTCTCCTCTTGTCTGGTCTTTATCCTCTTGTCTGGTCTTTATCCTCTCCTCTTGTCTGGTCTTCATCCTCTCCTCTTGTCTGGTCTTTATCCTCTTGTCTGATCTTTATCCTCTCCACTTGTCTGGTCTTTATCCTCTTGTCTGGTCTTTATTATCTCCACTTGTCTGGTCTTTATCCTCTTGTCTGGTCTTTATCCTCTCCACTTGTCTGGTCTTTATCCTCTCCTCTTGTCTGGTCTTTATCCTCTTGTCTGGTCTTTATTCTCTCCTCTTGTCTGGTCTTTATCCTCTCCACTTGTCTGGTCTTTATCCTCTCCTCTTGTCTGGTCTTTATCCTCTTGTCTGGTCTTTATTCTCTCCACTTGTCTGGTCTTTATCCTCTCCTCTTGTCTGGTCTTTATCCTCTTGTCTGGTCTTTATCCTCTCCTCTTGTCTGGTCTTTATCCTCTTGTCTGGTCTTTATCGTCTCCACTTGTCTGGTCTTTATCCTCTTGTCTGGTCTTTATCGTCTCCACTTGTCTGGTCTTTATCGTCTCCACTTGTATGGTCTTTATCCTCTCCACTTGTCTGGTCTTTATCCTCTTGTCTGGTCTTTATCCTCTCCTCTTGTCTGGTCTTTATCCTCTCCTCTTGTCTGGTCTTTATCCTCTTGTCTGGTCTTTATTCTCTCCTCTTGTCTGGTCTTTATTCTCTCCACTTGTCTGGTCTTTATCCTCTCCACTTGTCTGGTCTTTATCCTCTCCTCTTGTCTGGTCTTTATCCTCTTGTCTGGTCTTTATTCTCTCCACTTGTCTGGTCTTTATCCTCTCCTCTTGTCTGGTCTTTATCCTCTTGTCTGGTCTTTATCGTCTCCACTTGTCTGGTCTTTATCCTCTTGTCTGGTCTTTATCGTCTCCACTTGTCTGGTCTTTATCCTCTCCTCTTGTCTGGTCTTTATCCTCTTGTCTGGTCTTTATTCTCTCCACTTGTCTGGTCTTTATCCTCTCCTCTTGTCTGGTCTTTATCCTCTTGTCTGGTCTTTATCCTCTCCTCTTGTCTGGTCTTCATCCTCTCCTCTTGTCTGGTCTTTATCCTCTCCACTTGTCTGGTCTTTATCCTCTCCTCTGGTCTTTATCCTCTCCTCTTGTCTGGTCTTTATCCTCTCCTCTTGTCTGGTCTTTATCCTCTCCACTTGTCTGGTCTTTATCCTCTCCTTTTGTCTGGTCTTTATCCTCTCCTCTTGTCTGGTCTTTATCCTCTTGTCTGGTCTTTATCCTCTCCTCTTGTCTGGTCTTTATCCTCTCCTCTTGTCTTTATCCTCTCCTCTTGTCTGGTCTTTATCCTCTCCTCTTGTCTGGTCTTTATCCTCTTGTCTGGTCTTTATCCTCTCCACTTGTCTGGTCTTTATCCTCTTGTCTGGTCTTTATCCTCTCCACTTGTCTGGTCTTTATCCTCTCCTCTTGTCTGGTCTTTATCCTCTCCTCTTGTCTGGTCTTTATCCTCTCCTCTTGTCTGGTCTTTATCCTCTCCTCTTGTCTGGTCTTTATCCTCTTGTCTGGTCTTTATCCTCTCCTCTTGTCTGGTATTTATCCTCTTGTCTGGTCTTTATCCTCTTGTCTGGTCTTTATCCTCTCCTCTTGTCTGGTCTTTATCCTCTCCTCTTGTCTGGTCTTTATCCTCTCCTCTTGTCTGGTCTTTATCCTCTCCTCTTGTCTGGTCTTTATCCTCTTGTCTGGTCTTTATCCTCTCCTCTTGTCTGGTCTCTATCCTCTTGTCTGGTCTTTATCCTCTCCTCTTGTCTGGTCTTTATCCTCTTGTCTGGTGGTCTTTATCCTCTCCTCTTGTCTGGTCTTTATCCTCTCCTCTTGTCTGGTCTTTATCCTCTCCTCTTGTCTGGTCTTTATCCTCTTGTCTGATCTTTATCCTCTCCACTTGTCTGGTCTTTATCCTCTTGTCTGGTCTTTATTATCTCCACTTGTCTGGTCTTTATCCTCTTGTCTGGTCTTTATCCTCTCCACTTGTCTGGTCTTTATCCTCTCCTCTTGTCTGGTCTTTATCCTCTTGTCTGGTCTTTATTCTCTCCACTTGTCTGGTCTTTATCCTCTCCTCTTGTCTGGTCTTTATCCTCTTGTCTGGTCTTTATCCTCTCCTCTTGTCTGGTCTTTATCCTCTTGTCTGGTCTTTATCGTCTCCACTTGTCTGGTCTTTATCCTCTTGTCTGGTCTTTATCGTCTCCACTTGTCTGGTCTTTATCGTCTCCACTTGTATGGTCTTTATCCTCTCCACTTGTCTGGTCTTTATCCTCTTGTCTGGTCTTTATCCTCTCCTCTTGTCTGGTCTTTATCCTCTCCTCTTGTCTGGTCTTTATCCTCTTGTCTGGTCTTTATTCTCTCCTCTTGTCTGGTCTTTATTCTCTCCACTTGTCTGGTCTTTATCCTCTCCACTTGTCTGGTCTTTATCCTCTCCTCTTGTCTGGTCTTTATCCTCTTGTCTGGTCTTTATTCTCTCCACTTGTCTGGTCTTTATCCTCTCCTCTTGTCTGGTCTTTATCCTCTTGTCTGGTCTTTATCGTCTCCACTTGTCTGGTCTTTATCCTCTTGTCTGGTCTTTATCGTCTCCACTTGTCTGGTCTTTATCGTCTCCACTTGTCTGGTCTTTATCCTCTCCACTTGTCTGGTCTTTATCCTCTTGTCTGGTCTTTATCCTCTCCTCTTGTCTGGTCTTTATCCTCTTGTCTGGTCTTTATCCTCTCCTCTTGTCTGGTCTTTATCCTCTCCACTTGTCTGGGCTTTATCCTCTCCTCTCCTCTTGTCTGGTCTTTATCCTCTCCACTTGTCTGGTCTTTATCCTCTCCACTTGTCTGGTGTTTATCCTCTTCTCTTGTCTGGTGTTTAACCTCTTGTCTGGTCTTCATCCTCTCCTCTTGTCTGGTCTTTATCCTCTCCACTTGTCTGGTGTTTATCCTCTTGTCTGGTCTTTATCCTCTCCTCTTGTCTGGTCTTTATCCTCTCCTCTTGTCTGGTCTTTATCCTCTCCTCTTGTCTGGGCTCTATCCTCTCCTCTTGTCTTTATCCTCTCCGTTTTAAATTTTATTTAGGGAGAGGGAGGTACTTTAAGCTATTGAAATACAACCCTTGGAAAGGCAATTCTAGGGATGTTCTTTGACTTGAAATGCAGCCTTAGGAAAGGAGATGAGAGAGAGAGGTTCTTTAGACTATTGAAATGCAGCCCTAGGAAAGGAGATGAGAGAGGTTTTTTTAGACTATTGATAGCCCAAAGGTTATCTGTCTTCCTCAAGGGGCCCCCGAGATGATAGATAGGGCTGCCCGCACCACTGCCTTAAAAACAAGACTATGGAGAGAGAGAGAGAGAGAGGGGGAGAGAGATCGAGAGAGAGAGAGGGAGAGAGAGAGAGAGAGACAGCGAGAGAGAGAGAGAGAGAGAGAGAGAGGGGAGAGAGAGAGAGATTGAGAGAGAGAGAGGGAGAGAGAGAGAGACAGCGAGAGAGAGAGAGAGAGAGAGAGAGAGAGAGAGAGAGAAATTACCTCTCCTATCTTACAACAATCTTTTTCCTCTCTGCCTCTGGAGGATGGGGGGGAAGAGAAAGAAAGAGGAAAACACCCCCTCCTTTTCTCTTTACCTCTCTCCCGATCGTCACATTATGTTTTTCTGTCTTCTCTATCCACCCACTACCCTTCTCTCTGATTGCCTTTGTTTCTCTCCATCCCTCCCTATCACTTTCCCTCTTTCAATCTCCCGTTCTCTCTCTCTCTCTCTCTCTCTCTCTCTCTCTCTCTCTCTCTCTCTCTCTCTCTCTCTCTGTCTGCCTGTAGGGCAAACTGCTCCAATACTGTGAATCCCTCTGGCCGGCCCTGTGTGTGTGTGTGTGTGTGTGTGTGTGTGTGTGTGTGTGTGTGTGTGTGTGTGTTACAGACTGCAGCATCAGTCACTTTGTACAGTTTAGTGTGAATGCAGCATCTGAAAGCCCCAGTGGTTATGATGGTGATAATATATTAATAGATTATTATTGATATATTAATGTGTTATATCTTTCCACTGGTTTACTGGTTCTCAAAGCCTCATACACTGTCTGGATGGTTCTCAAAGCCTCATACACTGTCTGGATGGTTCTCAAAGCCTCATACACTGTCTAGATGGTTCTCAAAGCCTCATACACTGTCTGGATGGTGTTCAAAGCCTCATACACTGTCTGGATGGTTCTCAAAGCCTCATACACTGTCTGGATGGTTTTCAAACCATCATACACTGTCCGGATGGTTCTCAAAGCCTCATACACTGTCTGGATGGTTTTCAAAGCCTCATACACTGTCTGGATGGTTTTTAAAGCCTCATACACTGTCTGGATGGTGTTCAAAGCCTCATACACTGTCTGGATAGTTCTCAAAGCCTCATACACTGTCTAGATGGTTCTCAAAGCCTCATACACTATCTGGACGGTTTTTTAAAGCTTCATACTCTGTCTGGATGGTGTTCAAAGCCTCATACACTGTCTGGATGGTTTTTAAAGCCCCATACACTGTCTGGATGGTGTTCAAAGCCTCATTCACTGTCTGGATGGTGTTCAGAGCCTCATACACTGTCTGGATGGTGTTCAGAGCCTCATACACTGTCTGGATGGTTTTCAAAGCCTCATACACTGTCTGGATGGTATTCAGAGCCTCATACACTGTCTGGATGGTGTTCAGAGCCTCATACACTGTCTGGATGGTTTTCAAAGCCTCATACACTGTCTGGATGGTATTCAGAGCCTCATACACTGTCTGGATGGTTTTCAAAGCCTCATACACTGTCTGGATGGGTTTCAAAGCCTCATACACTGTCTAGATGGTTTTCAAAGCCTCATACACTGTCTGGATGGTTTTCAAAGCCTCATACACTGTCTGGATGGTGTTCAGAGCCTCATACACTGTCTGGATGGTGTTCAAAGCCTCATACAAATCAAATCATCAAATCAAATGTATTTATATAGCCCTTCGTACATCAGCTGATATCTCAAAGTGCTGTACAGAAACCCAGCCTAAAACCCCAAACAGCAAACAATGCAGGTGTAAAAGCACGGTGGCTAGGAAAAACTCCCTAGAAAGGCCAAAACCTAGGAAGAAACCTAGAGAGGAACCAGGCTATGTGGGGTGGCCAGTCCTCTTCTGGCTGTGCCGGGTAGAGATTATAACAGAACATGACCAAGATATTCAAATGTTCATAAATGACCAGCATGGTCGAATAATAATAAGGCAGAACAGTTGAAACTGGAGCAGCAGCACAGTCAGGTGGACTGGGGACAGCAAGGAGTCATCATGTCAGGTAGTCCTGGGGCACGGTCCAAGGGCTCAGGTCCTCCGAGAGAGAGAAAGAAAGAGAGAATTAGAGAGAGCATATGTGGGGTGGCCAGTCCTCTTCTGGCTGTGCCGGGTGGAGATTATAACAGAACGTGGCCAAGATGTTCAAATGTTCATAAATGACCAGCATGGTTGAATAATAGTAAGGCAGAACAGTTGAAACTGGAGCAGCAGCATGGCCAGGTGGACTGGGGACAGCAAGGAGTCATCATGTCAGGTAGTCCTGGGACATGATCCTAGGGCCCAGGCCAGTTGAAACTGGAGCAGCAGCATGGCCAGGTGGACTGGGGACAGCAAGGAGTCATCATGTCAGGTAGTCCTGGGGCATGGTCCTAGGGCTCAGGTCCTCCGAGAGAGAAAGAAAGAGAGAAGGAGAGAATTAGAGAACGCACACTTAGATTCACACAGGACACCGAATAGGACAGGAGAAGTACTCCAGATATAACAAACTGACCCTAGCCCCCGACACATAAACTAATGCAGCATAAATACTGGAGGCTGAGACAGGAGGGGTCAGGAGACACTGTGGCCCCATCCGAGGACACCCCGGACAGGGCCAAACAGGAAGGATATAACCCCACCCACTTTGCCAAAGCACAGCCCCCACACCACTAGAGGGATATCTTCAACCACCAACTTACCATCCTGAGACAAGGCCGAGTATAGCCCACAAAGATCTCTGCCACGGCACAACCCAAGGGGGGCGCCAACCCAGACAGGCCGACCACAACAGTGAATCAACCCACCCAGGTGACGCACCCCCGCAGGGACGGCATGAGAGAGCCCCAGTAAGCCAGTGACTCAGCCCCCGTAACAGGGTAGAGGCAGAGAATCCCAGTGGAAAGAGGGGAATCGGCCAGGCAGAGACAGCAAGGGCGGTTCGTTGCTCCAGAGCCTTTCCGTTCACCTTCCCACTCCTGGGCCAGACTACACTCAATCATATGACCCACTGAAGAGATGAGTCTTCAGTAAAGACTTAAAGGTTGAGACCGAGTTTGCGTCTCTGACATGGGTAGGCAGACCGTTCCATAAAAATGGAGCTCTATAGGAGAAAGCCCTGCCTCCAGCTGTTTGCTTAGAAATTCTAGGGACAATTAGGAGGCCTGCGTCTTGTGACCGTAGCGTACGTGTAGGTATGTACGGCAGGACCAAATCAGAGAGATAAGTAGGAGCAAGCCCATGTAATGCTTTGTAGGTTAGCAGTAAAACCTTGAAATCAGCCCTTGCTTTGACAGGAAGCCAGTGTAGAGAGGCTAGCACTGGAGTAATATGATCAAATTTTTTGGTTCTAGTCAGGATTCTAGCAGCCGTATTCAGCACTAACTGAAGTTTATTTAGTGCTTTATCCGGGTAGCCGGAAAATAGAGCATTGCAGTAGTCTAACCTAGAAGTGACAAAAGCATGGATTAATTTTTCTGCATCATTTTTGGACAGAAAGTTTCTGATTTTTGCAATGTTACGTAGATGGAAAAAAGCTGTCCTCGAAATGGTCTTGATATGTTCTTCAAAAGAGAGATCAGGGTCCAGAGTAACGCCGAGGTCCTTCACAGTTTTATTTGAGACGACTGTACAACCATTAAGATTAATTGTCAGATTCAACAGAAGATCTCTTTGTTTCTTGGGACCTAGAACAAGCATCTCTGTTTTGTCCGAGTTTAATAGTAGAAAGTTTGCAGCCATCCACTTCCTTATGTCTGAAACACATGCTTCTAGCGAGGGCAATTTTGGGGCTTCACCATGTTTCATTGAAATGTACAGCTGTGTGTCATCCGCATAGCAGTGAAAGTTTACATTATGTTTTCGAATAACATCCCCAAGAGGTAAAATATATAGTGAAAACAATAGTGGTCCTAAAACAGAACCTTGACACTGTCTAGATGGTTTTCAAACCCTCATACACTGTCTAGATGGTGTTCAGAGCCTCATACACTGTCTGGATGGTGTTCAAAGCATTATAATAATACCTTAAACTAACTCAACTGACTGTTGGTTTAGGGCAGAACGTGGTGGTGGTTCATTAAATTAATGTCTGGTGTTTTTGAGATTTGTATTCATAAAGTGATGGTTTGTGTTGTAAATATTTGAAAGACTGTTTATGTGTATGAGTCTTAGCGTTAAACGGATGGTTTGAGTTTTAGAATGCGTTTTAAAACCGATGTGTGTGAGTCTTAGCGTTAAACGGATGGTTTGATGTGTGTATTGGAGGACGTTGATGCCCGACAGTCGTTAGTAGATGGGATCAGCAGCACAGATGAAAACTTGTCAAATGTGTTATTCTGTTTAGTCTGCTACACACAACTACTGCTGTCAGATATGTTATCATCGCTCTTCTTCATGCTCTCTCTCTCCTCTCTCTCTCTCACTCTCTCCTCTCTCTCTCCTCTCTCTCTCTCCTCTCTCTCTCTCTCTCTCTTCTCTCTCTCTCTCTCTCTCTCACTCTCTCTCCTCTCTCTCTCTCTCTCTCTCTCTCTCTCTCTCTCTCTCTCTCTCTCTCTCTCTCTCTCACTCTGTCTCTCTCTCTCCTCTCTCTCTCTCCTCTCTCTCTCTCTCTCTCTCTCTCTCTCTCTCTCTCTCTCTCTCTCTCTCTCTCTCTCTCTCTTTCTCTCCTCTCTCTCTCTCTCTCTCTCTCTCTCTCTCTCTCTCTCTCTCTCTCTCTCTCTCTCTCTCTCTCTCTCTCTCTCTCTCTCTCTCCTCTCTCTCTCTCTCTCTCTCTCTCTCTCTCTCTCTCTCTCTCACTCTCTCCTCTCTCTCTCCTCTCTCTCTCTCTCTCCCTCTCTCTCTCACGCTCTCCTCTCTCTCCCCTCTCTCTCTCTCTCTCTCTCTCTCTCTCTCTCTCTCTCTCTCTCTCCTCTCTCTCTCTCTCACTTTCTCTCTTTCTTGTGTTTGTGTGTCTGCGCGTGTGGGCTATTTTGGTGTTGAATAAAGCCTTGTCATGTGAGGCATTTGAGAAAATGAGAAGAAGGAATGGAGAGAAAGAATAAAAGAATGAGCGAAAGAGAAAGAGGGATATTAGCTTTTTGTTTATTGCCCAATAGCATGTGATATAGCTTAGCGCTAAATTCCGTTGCTAAGCCTCTTTGACCAATCAGGTGCTAGACAGTTTTATCTGCCAAAATATGACGTCATCATCCTCTCCCTGAGGTCACTGTGTCATTGTCTGCGTTCCGTTCTCCATGGCCTTTTCTCATTTGGGACAAGTCTGCCCTCCTCCCTCTCTCCTCTGCCCTCTCTCCTCCGACCTCTCTCCTCCGACCTCTCTCCTCTGACCTCTCTCCTCTGCCCTCTCTCCTCTGCCCTCTCTCCTCTGCCCTCTCTCCTCTGACCTCTCTCATCCGACCTCTCTCCTCTGACCTCTCTCCTCTGCCCTCTCTCCTCCTCCCTCTCTCCTCTGACCTCTCTCCTCCGACCTCTCTCCTCAGTCCTCTCTCCTCCGACCTCTCTCCTCCGACCTCTCTCCTCCGACCTCTCTCCTCAGTCCTCTCTCCTCTGACCTCTCTCCTCCGACCTCTCTCCTCTGCCCTCTCTCCTCTGCCCTCTCTCCTCCGACCTCTCTCCTCTGCCCTCTCTCCTCCGACCTCTCTCCTCCGACCTCTCTCCTCTGCCCTCTCTCCTCAGTCCTCTCTCCTCTGCCCTCTCTCCTCCGACCTCTCTCCTCCGACCTCTCTCCTCAGTCCTCTCTCCTCTGACCTCTCTCCTCCTTTCTCTCTCCTCAGTCCTCTCTCCTCTGACCTCTCTCCTCTGCCCTCTCTCCTCCGACCTCTCTCCTCCGACCTCTCTCCTCCGACCTCTCTCCTCTGCCCTCTCTCCTCTGCCCTCTCTCCTCCGACCTCTCTCCTCCGACCTCTCTCCTCTGACCTCTCTCCTCTGCCCTCTCTCCTCCGACCTCTCTCCTCAGTCCTCTCTCCTCCGACCTCTCTCCTCTGCCCTCTCTCCTCCGACCTCTCTCCTCCGACCTCTCTCCTCCTTCCTCTCTCCTCAGTCCTCTCTCCTCTGACCTCTCTCCTCTGCCCTCTCTCCTCCGACCTCTCTCCTCAGTCCTCTCTCCTCCGACCTCTCTCCTCTGCCCTCTCTCCTCCGACCTCTCTCCTCCGACCTCTCTCCTCTGCCCTCTCTCCTCCTTCCTCTCTCCTCCGTCATCTCTCCTCAGTCCTCTCTCCTCTGACCTCTCTCCTCTGCCCTCTCTCCTTCGACCTCTCTCCTCAGTCCTCTCTCCTCCGACCTCTCTCCTCTGCCCTCTCTCCTCAGTCCTCTCTCCTCTGACCTCTCTCCTCCTTCCTCTCTCCTCAGTCCTCTCTCCTCTGACCTCTCTCCTCTGCCCTCTCTCCTCCGACCTCTCTCCTCAGTCCTCTCTCCTCCGACCTCTCTCCTCTGCCCTCTCTCCTCCTTCCTCTCTCCTCCGACCTCTCTCCTCTGACCTCTCTCCTCTGCCCTCTCTCCTCCGACCTCTCTCCTCTGCCCTCTCTCCTCTGACCTCTCTCCTCCGACCTCTCTCCTCTGACCTCTCTCCTCTGCCCTCTCTCCTCCTCCCTCTCTCCTCTGACCTCTCTCCTCCGACCTCTCTTCTCAGTCCTCTCTCCTCCTCCGACCTCTCTCCTCCGACCTCTCTCCTCAGTCCTCTCTCCTCTGACCTCTCTCCTCCGACCTCTCTCCTCTGCCCTCTCTCCTCTGCCCTCTCTCCTCCGACCTCTCTCCTCTGCCCTCTCTCCTCCGACCTCTCTCCTCCGACCTCTCTCCTCTGCCCTCTCTCCTCAGTCCTCTCTCCTCTGCCCTCTCTCCTCCGACCTCTCTCCTCTGCCCTCTCTCCTCCGACCTCTCTCCTCTGCCCTCTCTCCTCCGACCTCTCTCCTCCGACCTCTCTCCTCCAACCTCTCTCCTCAGTCCTCTCTCCTCTGACCTCTCTCCTCCTTTCTCTCTCCTCAGTCCTCTCTCCTCTGACCTCTCTCCTCTGCCCTCTCTCCTCCGACCTCTCTCCTCCGACCTCTCTCCTCCGACCTCTCTCCTCTGCCCTCTCTCCTCTGCCCTCTCTCCTCCGACCTCTCTCCTCCGACCTCTCTCCTCTGACCTCTCTCCTCTGCCCTCTCTCCTCCGACCTCTCTCCTCAGTCCTCTCTCCTCCGACCTCTCTCCTCTGCCCTCTCTCCTCCGACCTCTCTCCTCCTTCCTCTCTCCTCAGTCCTCTCTCCTCTGACCTCTCTCCTCTGCCCTCTCTCCTCCGACCTCTCTCCTCAGTCCTCTCTCCTCCGACCTCTCTCCTCTGCCCTCTCTCCTCCGACCTCTCTCCTCTGCCCTCTCTCCTCCTTCCTCTCTCCTCCGTCATCTCTCCTCAGTCCTCTCTCCTCTGACCTCTCTCCTCTGCCCTCTCTCCTCCGACCTCTCTCCTCAGTCCTCTCTCCTCCGACCTCTCTCCTCTGCCCTCTCTCCTCAGTCCTCTCTCCTCCGACCTCTCTCCTCCGACCTCTCTCCTCAGTCCTCTCTCCTCTGACCTCTCTCCTCTGCCCTCTCTCCTCCGACCTCTCTCCTCAGTCCTCTCTCCTCCGACCTCTCTCCTCTGCCCTCTCTCCTCCTTCCTCTATCCTCCTTCCTCTCTCCTCCGACCTCTCTCCTCTGCCCTCTCTCCTCAGTCCTCTCTCCTCCGACCTCTCTCCTACGACCTATCTCCTCCTTTTTTCCTCCGACCTCTCTCCTCCATCCTCTCTCCTCAGTCCTCTCTCCTCAGTCCTCCTCCATCCTCTCTCCTCAGTCCTCTCTCCTCCACCCTCTCTCCTCCATCCACTCTCCTCAGTCCTCTCTCCTCCATCCTCTCTCCTCCATCCACTCTCCTCAGTCCTCTCTCCTCTATCCTCTCTCCTCCATCCTCTCTCCACAGTCCTCTCTCCTCATCCTCTCTCCTCCATCCTCTCTCTCTCTCTCTCTCTCTCTCTCTCTCTCGCTCTCTCTTTCTCTCTCTCTCTCCCTTCCTCCATCTCTCATCTCAATTCAATTCAATTCAAGGGCTTTATTGGCATGGGAAACATTTGTTAACATTGCCAAAGCAAGTGAGGTAGATAATATATAAAGTGAATATATAAAGTGAAATAAACAATAAAGATTAACAGTAAATATTACACCTACAGAAGTTTCAAAACAATAAAGACATTACAAATGTCATATTATGTATATACAGTGTTTTAACAATGTACAAATGGTAAAGGACACAAGATAAAATAAATACGCATAAATATGGGTTGTATTTACAATGGTGTGTGTTCTTCGCTGGTTGCCCTTTTCTCGTGGCAACAGGTCACAAATCTTGCTGCTGTGATGCACACTGTGGAATTTCACCCAGTAGATATGGGAGTTTTTCAAAATTGGATTTGTTTTCGAATTCTTTGTGGATCTGTGTAATCTGAGGGAAATATGTCTCTCTTATATGGTCATACATTGGGCAGGAGGTTAGGAAGTGCAGCTCAGTTTCCACCTCATTTTGTGGGCAGTGAGCACATAGCCTGTCTTCTCTTGAGAGCTATGTCTGCCTACGGCGGCCTTTCTCAATAGCAAGGCTATGCTCACTGAGTCTGTACATAGTCAAAGCTTTCCTTAATTTTGGGTCAGTCACAGTGGTCAGGTATTCTGCCGCTGTGTACTCTCTGTGTAGGGCCAAATAGCATTCTAGTTTGCTCTGTTTTTTTGTTAATTCTTTCCAATGTGTCAAGTAATTATCTTTTTGTTTTCTCAGGATTTGGTTGGGTCTAATTGTGCTGCTGTCCTGGGGCTCTGTGGGGTGTGTTTGTGTTTGTGAACAGAGCCCCAGGACCAGCTTGCTTAGGGGACTCTTCTCCAGGTTCATCTCTCTGTAGGTGATGGCTTTGTTGTGGAAGGTTTGGGAATCGCTTCCTTCTGCTCTGCATGCATTATTTGGTGTTCTACGTTATACACGGAGGATATTTTTTTGCAGAATTCTGCGTGCAGAGTCTCAATTTGGTGTTTGTCCCCTTTGTGAACTCTTGGTTGGTGAGCGGACCCCAGACCTCACAACCATAAAGGGCAATGGGCTCTATGACTGATTCAAGTATTTTTAGCCAAATCCTAATTGGTATGTTGAAATTTATGTTCCTTTTGATGGCATAGAATGCCCTTCTTGCCTTGGCTCTCAGATCGTTCACAGCTTTGTGGAAGTTACCTGTGGCGCTGATGTTTAGGCCAAGGTATGTATAGTTTTTTGTGTGCTCTAGGGCAACAGTGTCTAGATGGAATTTGTATTTGTGGTCCTGGTGACTGGACCTTCTTTGGAACACCATTATTTTGGTCTTACTGAGATTTACTGTCAGGGCCCAGGTCGGACAGAATCTTTGCCTAAGATCTAGGTGCTGCTGTAGGCTCTCCTTGGTTGGTGACAGAAGCACCAGATCATCAGCAAACAGCAGACATTTGACTTCGGATTCTAGTAGGGTGAGGCCGGGAGCTGCAGACTTTTCTAGTACCCGCGCCAATTCGTTGATATATATGTTGAAGAGGGTGGGGCTTAAGTTGCATCCCTGTCTCACCCCACGACCCTGTGTGAAGAAATGTGTGTTTTTTTGCCAATTTTAACCGCACACTTGTTGTTTGTGTACATGGATTTTATAATGTCGTATGTTTTACCCCCAACACCACTTTCCATCAGTTTGTATAGCAGACCCTCATGCCAAATTGAGTCGAAGGCTTTTTTGAAATCAACAAAGCATGAGAAGACTTTGCCTTTGTTTTGGTTTGTTTGCTTGTCAACTAGGCTGTGCAGGGTGAATACATGGTCTGTTGTACAGTAATTTGGTAAAAAGCCAATTTGACATTTGCTCAGTACATTGTTTTCATTGAGGAAATGTACGAGTCTGCTGTTAATGATAATGCAGAGGATTTTCCCAAGGTTACTGTTGACGCATATTCCACGGTAGTTATTGGGGTCAAATTTGTCTCCACTTTTGTGGATTGGGGTGATCAGTCCTTTGTTCCAAATATTGGGGAAGATGCCAGAGCTGAGGATGATGTTAAAGAGTTTTCTCCTCCATCCTCTCTCCTCAGTCCTCTCTCCTCAGTCCTCTCTCCTCCATCCTCTTTCCTCAGTCCTCTCTCCTCCATCCTCTCTCCTCCGCCCCCTCTCCTCTCTCCTCAGTCGTCTCTCCGCCATCCTCTCTCCTCATCCTCTCTCCTTTGCCCTCTCTCTGATAAGTGGTTGAGTGGTTGAGGAGAGTGTCAATTCGTTAGTAGGCAAACAGAAGATGGTCCTCCCCTCCTCATCCTTTCAGCAATGAAGCACAAGTCCTTCACGGAAGAGTTTTGTAATTTGCCAAACCCTTTTACAGAAATAAATCATCCTCAGCAGCCCCCCCCTCAGACGATCCCACAGGTGAAGAAGCCTGCTGTGGAGGTCTTGGGCTGGCCTGGATACATGTGGTCTGCTGTGGAGGTCTTGGGCTGGCCTGGATACATGTGGTCTGCTGTGGAGGTCTTGGGCTGGCCTGGATACATGTGGTCTGCTGTTTTGAGGCCGGTTGGATTTACTGCCTAATTCTCTAAAACGATGTTGGAGGCATTCTATTCTCTGGTGAACATTTCTGCAGTCAGGCAATTTCCCCTCAAAACCTAAGACATCTGTGTTGTGTGACAAAACTACACATTTTAGAGTGGCCTTTTATTGTCCCCAGCACAAAGTGCACCTGTGTAATAATCATGCTGTTTAATCAGCTTCTTGATATGCCACACCTGTCAGGTGGATGGATTATCTTGGTAAAGGAGAAATGCTCACTGACTGGAGCTGTCCATGGTGCTGGAGCTGTCCATGGTGCTGGAGCTGTCCATGGTGCTGGAGCTGTCCATGTTGCTGACATACACCTCCTGTCTGGTCCTGTTTCACACTGACACACACTCTCTCTCTGTCTCTCTCTCTGTTTCTCTCTCTCTGTTTCTCTCTCTGTTTCTCTCTCTGTTTCTGTTTCTCTCTCTCTCTATTTCACATGGTCTCTTCCTCTCAGTCTATCTTTTCAACACTCCTTTTTCACACTGTTCATCTATGTTCTCTCTCCCCTTCTCTCTGTCTCTCTGTCTCTCTGTCTCTCTCTCTCTCTCTCTCTCTCTCTCTCCCCTCTCTCTCTCTCTCTCTCCTCTCTCTGTCTCTCGCTCTCTCTCCCCCTCTCTGTCTCCCCCTCTCTCCCCTCTCTCCCCCCCCTCTCTCCCCCTCTCTCTCTCTCTCTCTCTCTCTCTCCCTCCCCCTCTCTCCGTCTCTCTCTCTCTCTCTCTCCCTCTCTCCTCTCAGAAATAACTTACTCTGTTAGTAAATCCATTAGCTGCTCTCTCTGTCTCTCACCACCTGTCTCTCTCTGAGTCTCTCCATCAACAAGGGAAATAAACAATAATCCCCACTCTTTTAAAATAGTCTCTTTCTGTCTCCCATCTTTACAATCTTCACTGTCTCCCAAATCTCTCTCTCTCTCTCTCTCTCCCCCTCTCTCTTATCTCTCTCCCCCTCTCTCTCCCCATCTCTGATATCAGAAATAACTTACTCTGTTAGTAAATCCATTAGCTGCTCCTCTCTGTCTCTCACCACCTGTGTGCAGCTCTGAGTCTGTGAGTATCCATAGCAACAAGGGAAATAAACAATAATCAAAATGAACAGTAAACATTACACTCACAAAAGTTTTAAAATAGTAGACACATTTCAAATGTTATATTATTGGTTGTGTATAATGTTGTAACAATGTTAAAGTACACAAGGGAAAATAAATAAGCATAAATATGGGTTGCATTTACAATGGTGTTTGTTCTTCACTGGTTGCCCAAATCTTGCGATGTGATGCACACTGTGGTATTTCACCCAGTAGATATGGGAGTTTATCACTGTGGTATTTCACCCAGTAGATTTACACTGTGGTATTTCACCCAGTAGATATGGGAGTTTATCACTGTGGTATTTCACCCAGTAGATATGGGAGTTTATCAAAATAAGGTTTGTTTTCGAATTCTTTGTGGATCTGTGTAATCTGAGGGAAATATGTCTCTCTAATATGGTCATACATTGGGCAGGAGGTTAGGAAGTGCAGCTCAGTTTCCACCTCATTTTGTGGGCAGTGAGCACATAGCCTGTCTTCTCTTGAGAGCCATGTCTACCTACGGCGGCCTTTCTCAATAGCAAGGCTATGCTCACTGAGTCTGTACATAGTCAAAGCTTTCCTTAATTTTGGGTCAGTCACAGTGGTCAGGTATTCTGCCACTGTGTTCTCTCTGTTTAGGGCCAAATAGCATTCTATTTTGCTCTGTTTTTTTGTTCATTCTTTCCAATGTGTCAAGTAATTATCTTTTTGTTTTCTGTTTCTGCTGTTTGTTCTTTGTTATGTGGTCTAATAGATTGGGGAAGTTGTTTATCCATAGATAGATAGCTCTTCTTGTTGTTTGTTTTTCAATTTTCCAATAAGTGGTTAGAATCTGTTGATTCTTCAGTTTTACATTGAGCTGATTTCTGCTGTTCCTTCTTTTTCTGTAGGTTATTTCTGTATTGTTTTTAGTGATTCACCGTAGTGAAGGCGTAGACTCACGTTTTCTGGGTCTCTATGTTCTTGTTTGGCTTTTACATTCTTCTGTCATTGTTGTTCATTTTCTTAGTTTGTCTGGCTGACATTTTTAGATTTGATAGGGAAGCTGAGACGTCAAATCTCTCTCTCTCTCTCTGTCTCTCTCTCTCTCTCTCTCTCTCTCTCTCTCTCTCTCTCTCGTTAAGTATTTAGTCACAGTTATCATGTTTGATGGTCCTCTCCTCCTCTCCTCTCATCTTCTCCTCCTCTCTTCACACAAAGGGATGAATAACACCGACTCACCCAGGGGAAGGAAATTAGTAATTACTCACACACACACACACACACACACACACACACACACACACACACACACACACACACACACACACAGACACGCAGGGACGAAGACACACACACACACACACACACACACACACACACACACACACACACACAGACACACAGGGACGAAGACACACACACACACACGCACGCACGCACGCACGCACGCACGCACGCACGCACGCACGCACGCACACACACACACACACACACACACACACACACACACACACACACACACACACAGCAGCCTTTGAAGACGCAGGAAGATGAAGTGGCCTAATGTCCCTGTGTGTGTGTGTGTGTGTGTGTGTGTGTGTGTGTGTGTGTGTGTGTGTCTTCGTCCCTGCGTCCCTGTGTGTGTGTGTGTGTGTGTGTGTGTGTCTTCGTCCCTGCGTGTCTGTGTGTGTGTGTGTGTGTGTGTGTGTGTGTGTGTCTTCGTCCCTGTGTGTGTGTGTGTGTGTGTGTGTGTGTGTGTGTGTGTGTGTGTGTGAACAGCCACTCCAGCCTTCCCTCTGAACCTTCCAGTGTGATGCAGAGTAGTGGGTTGTATAATGAGGTACAGGTGCTGTCGAGCAGCTTTGTTCGTGATTGGTTGATGAGGTCAGATGAACCAGGAAGTCAATCAGTCAACAAGTAAAGCACTGCCTTTGATCGTCTCTGAGCTGAGAGAAAAATGTAACAGCCTATTGCATCTTTTCAACCAATCAACAGCGTTTTGTAGCTAAACAACCAATAAAATCAATATGACTCAATATTTTCACGTACAATAATAACGTTTGCTTGTTCAGATGCCGATCAGTCAAGAAGTAAAGCACTGCCTGTGATCGTCTCTGAGCTGAGGCTGCTCGTTGGCTGAGGATAAGGGTTTTCATATCATAGCATGACTGTAATAGCACTCAGAGGGCTGACTTCCCAACTAGCATCATTTGGCCAGCCTGCTATGGATTGAACTGTTGCTAGAACAGAATGGTTGTCAGAGTGACTGGTTTGATATACCTGAGTGTCATTCTAACAGAATGGTTGTCAGAGTGACTGGTTTGATGTACCTGAGTGTCATTCTAACAGAATGGTTGTCCGATTGACTGGTTTGATATACCTGAGTGTCATTCTAACAGAATGGTTGTCATAGTGACTGGTCAGATGTACCTGAGTGTCATTCTAACAGAATGGTTGTCAGAGTGACTGGTCAGATGTACCTGAGTGTCATTCTAACAGAATGGTTGTCAGAGTGACTGGTTTGATGTACCTGAGTGTCATTCTAACAGAATGGTTGTCAGAGTGACTGGTTTGATGTACCTGAGTGTCATTCTAACAGAATGGTTGTCAGAGCGACTGGTTTGATGTACCTGAGTGTCATTCTAACAGAATGGTTGTCAGAGTGACTGGTTTGATATACCTGAGTGTCATTCTAACAGAATGGTTGTCATAGTGACTGGTTTGATGTACCTGAGTGTCATTCTAACAGAATGGTTGTCATAGTGACTGGTCAGATGTACCTGAGTGTCATTCTAACAGAATGGTTGTCAGAGTGACTGGTTTGATATACCTGAGTGTCATTCTAACAGAATGGTTGTCAGAGTGACTGGGTTGATATACCTGAGTGTCATTCTAACAGAATGGTTGTCAGAGTGACTGGTCAGATATACCTGAGTGTCATTCTAACAGAATGGTTGTCAGAGTGACTGGTTTGATGTACCTGAGTGTCATTCTAACAGAATGGTTGTCAGAGTGACTGGTTTGATGTACCTGAGTGTCATTCTAACAGAATGGTTGTCAGAGTGACTGGTTTGATGTACCTGAGTGTCATTCTAACATAATGGTTGTCAGAGTGACTGGTTTGATATGATGGACTCTGAGAGGAGAGTTTGTGTTGTTGTTGTGAGAACCATTTCAAATGTAGTTACGTATATAGACCAGACCCTCCATTCAAGTAGTGTGCTAGTGTTCATACTAAATAGTGTAGTGTGGAATTTGGATCCGAGACCTTTTCTTGGCTTCTACAAGCGAGACCTGGAGGGTTTGAGGGATGGAGTGTTGCATCATGGTCCTGGCATGATCATGGGAACTGTGTGTGTGTGTGTGTGTGTGTGTGTGTGTGTGTGTGTGTGTGTGTGTGTGTGAGAGTGTGTGTGAGTGAGTGAGTGTGTTTGAGTGTGTGTGTGTGTGTGTGTGTGTCTGTGTGTGAGTGTGTGTGTATGTGTATGTGTGTGTGTGTGAGTGTGAGTGTGAGTGTGTGTGTGTGTGTGTGTGTGTGTGTGTGTGTGTGTGTGTGTGTGTGTGTGTGTGTGTGTGTGTGTGTAAGTAGCCTGGGGGAAAGTACTATAGAAGAGGGTGTTAGTGGGTTTAGGTTGGTGTGAAGATGGCACTGGCACCATCCAGGCTGGCACAGGTAGAGTAGGATGGTAGTCATACCAACCAGGGTGCCAGCTTCCCTCAGGGTGATGGAGAGAGAGAGAGATGGAGAATGAGAGAAAGGAGAGGAGGAAGGAGTGGGAGAGAGGGACTGGAGGAGAGAACTGCCAATGCAGGGAGATAGAGAAATAGAGAGAGAGAAGAGAGAGAGAGAGAAATAGAGAGAGAGAGAGAGGTTTGCATGTCTTAGTTGATGCAAAAGGTGAGGCTGTTAGACACACACACCTACACACACTTTTACACACACTTTTTCACACATACACACACACTTTTTTCTTGAGCATTACACGATTATGCCAGTGACAAGGCTGTGGGAAAGGGATGACGTCACTTCCTTAGCAACTGCTCGGCAACCATTGATCTGTAATGGCCAGCTAATGTCTTGTCATTGAGCTTTGCCACCAATGCTTTTCCTGAATGGAGCTTCCAGAGTACAGAACATTAGCGGAACACTCGGGAGACAATGGTCGTCAAGCCGTTGCCAAAGCAAACGTTGTCAAGCTGTTGCTAGGGTGTAGTCAGGTCACTGGCTCCCCAAGGGGACGTGTGGCGATGCCAACCCTGGAGCGTGTGGCAGGCAGGGTGTGTGTGTGTGTGTGCGTGTCTGTGGGTGTGTATAGACCCCTCTACCCTGTGATGGCGTATGTCAGGCAGTGGGAGGCTTGTGTGTGTGTGTGTGTGTAATGTGTGTGTGTAATGTGTGTGTGTGTGTGTGTGTGCGCGTGCATTCAAATTCAAGTTTATTACATAAAACTTCATTGCATAACAATAATAAATGAGATGTTCTGTACACGATGAGAACCACTCTGTAAACATATACACAAAACAACACAGTAAAAAAGGATTTGACCACTGGGCACATTCCACTACAGGGTACATCTACACCTGGGTACACTACAGGGTAGTCTTTACACCCATGTACACTACAGGGTACATCTACACCTGGGTACACTACAGGGTAGTCTTTACACCCAGGTACACTACAGGGTACATCTACACCCAGGTACACTACAGGGTACATCTACACCTGGGTACACTACAGGGTACATCTACACCTGGGTACACTACAGGGTACATCTACACCCAGGTACACTACAGGGTACATCTACACCTGGGTACACTACAGGGTACATCTACACCTGGGTACACTACAGGGTACATCTACACCCAGGTACACTACAGGGTACATCTACACCCAGGTACACTACAGGGTACATCTACACCTGGGTACACTACAGGGTAGTCTTTACACCCAGGTACACTACAGGGTACATCTACACCTGGGTACACTACAGGGTACATCTACACCCAGGTACACTACAGGGTACATCTACACCTGGGTACACTACAGGGTACATCTACACCCAGGTACACTACAGGGTACATCTACACCTGGGTACACTACAGGGTACATCTACACCTGGGTACACTACAGGGTACATCTACACCTGGGTACACTACAGGGTAGTCTTTACACCCAGGTACACTACAGGGTACATCTACACCTGGGTACACTACAGGGTACAACTACACCTGGGTACACTACAGGGTACAACTACACCTGGGTACACTACAGGGTACAACTACACCTGGGTACACTACAGGGTAGTCTTTACACCCAGGTACACTACAGGGTACAACTACACCTGGGTACACTACAGGGTACAACTACACCTGGGTACACTACAGGGTACAACTACACCTGGGTACACTACAGGGTACAACTACACCTGGGTACACTACAGGGTAGTCTTTACACCCAGGTACACTACAGGGTACATCTACACCCATGTACACTACAGGGTACATCTACACCCAGGTACACTACAGGGTAGTCTTTACACCCAGGTACACTACAGGGTACATCTACACCCATGTACACTACAGGGTACATCTACACCCATGTACACTACAGGGTACATCTACACCTGGGTACACTACAGGGTACATCTACACCTGGGTACACTACAGGGTACATCTACACCCGGGTACACTACAGGGTACATCTACACCTGGGTACACTACAGGGTAGTCTTTACACCCAGGTACACTACAGGGTACATCTACACCCAGGTACACTACAGGGTAGTCTTTACACCCAGGTACACTACAGGGTACATCTACACCTGGGTACACTACAGGGTAGTCTTTACACCCATGTACACTACAGGGTACATCTACACCCGGGTACACTACAGGGTACATCTACACCTGGGTACACTACAGGGTAGTCTTTACACCCAGGTACACTACAGGGTACATCTACACCCAGGTACACTACAGGGTAGTCTTTACACCCAGGTACACTACAGGGTACATCTACACCTGGGTACACTACAGGGTACATCTACACCCAGGTACACTACAGGGTAGTCTTTACACCCAGGTACACTACAGGGTACATCTACACCCATGTACACTACAGGGTACATCTACACCTGGGTACACTACAGGGTAGTCTTTACACCCATGTACACTACAGGGTACATCTACACCTGGGTACACTACAGGGTAGTCTTTACACCCAGGTACACTACAGGGTACATCTACACCCAGGTACACTACAGGGTACATCTACACCTGGGTACACTACAGGGTACATCTACACCTGGGTACACTACAGGGTACATCTACACCCAGGTACACTACAGGGTACATCTACACCTGGGTACACTACAGGGTACATCTACACCTGGGTACACTACAGGGTACATCTACACCCAGGTACACTACAGGGTACATCTACACCCAGGTACACTACAGGGTACATCTACACCTGGGTACACTACAGGGTAGTCTTTACACCCAGGTACACTACAGGGTACATCTACACCTGGGTACACTACAGGGTACATCTACACCCAGGTACACTACAGGGTACATCTACACCTGGGTACACTACAGGGTACATCTACACCCAGGTACACTACAGGGTACATCTACACCTGGGTACACTACAGGGTACATCTACACCTGGGTACACTACAGGGTACATCTACACCTGGGTACACTACAGGGTAGTCTTTACACCCAGGTACACTACAGGGTACATCTACACCTGGGTACACTACAGGGTACAACTACACCTGGGTACACTACAGGGTACAACTACACCTGGGTACACTACAGGGTACAACTACACCTGGGTACACTACAGGGTAGTCTTTACACCCAGGTACACTACAGGGTACAACTACACCTGGGTACACTACAGGGTACAACTACACCTGGGTACACTACAGGGTACAACTACACCTGGGTACACTACAGGGTACAACTACACCTGGGTACACTACAGGGTAGTCTTTACACCCAGGTACACTACAGGGTACATCTACACCCATGTACACTACAGGGTACATCTACACCCAGGTACACTACAGGGTAGTCTTTACACCCAGGTACACTACAGGGTACATCTACACCCATGTACACTACAGGGTACATCTACACCCATGTACACTACAGGGTACATCTACACCTGGGTACACTACAGGGTACATCTACACCTGGGTACACTACAGGGTACATCTACACCCGGGTACACTACAGGGTACATCTACACCTGGGTACACTACAGGGTAGTCTTTACACCCAGGTACACTACAGGGTACATCTACACCCAGGTACACTACAGGGTAGTCTTTACACCCAGGTACACTACAGGGTACATCTACACCTGGGTACACTACAGGGTAGTCTTTACACCCATGTACACTACAGGGTACATCTACACCCGGGTACACTACAGGGTACATCTACACCTGGGTACACTACAGGGTAGTCTTTACACCCAGGTACACTACAGGGTACATCTACACCCAGGTACACTACAGGGTAGTCTTTACACCCAGGTACACTACAGGGTACATCTACACCTGGGTACACTACAGGGTACATCTACACCCAGGTACACTACAGGGTAGTCTTTACACCCAGGTACACTACAGGGTACATCTACACCCATGTACACTACAGGGTACATCTACACCTGGGTACACTACAGGGTAGTCTTTACACCCAGGTACACTACAGGGTAGTCTTTACACCCATGCACACTACAGGGTACATCTACACCCAGGTACACTACAGGGTAGTCTTTACACCCAGGTACACTACAGGGTACATCTACACCCATGTACACTACAGGGTACATCTACACCTGGGTACACTACAGGGTACATCTACACCTGGGTACACTACAGGGTAGTCTTTACACCCAGGTACACTACAGGGTACATCTACACCCGGGTACACTACAGGGTACATCTACACCCGGGTACACTACAGGGTAGTCTTTACACCCAGGTACACTACAGGGTAGTCTTTACACCCAGGTACACTACAGGGTAGTCTTTACACCCAGGTACACTACAGGGTACATCTACACCTGGGTACACTACAGGGTACATCTACACCCAGGTACACTACAGGGTAGTCTTTACACCCAGGTACACTACAGGGTACATCTACACCCATGTACACTACAGGGTACATCTACACCCAGGTACACTACAGGGTAGTCTTTACACCCAGCTACACTACATGGTACATCTACACCCATGTACACTACAGGGTACATCTACACCTGGGTACACTACAGGGTACATCTACACCTGGGTACACTACAGGGTAGTCTTTACACCCAGGTACACTACAGTGTACATCTACACCCGGGTACACTACAGGGTAGTCTTTACACCCAGGTACACTACAGGGTACATCTACACCTGGCTACACTACAGGGTACATCTACACCTGGGTACACTACAGGGTAGTCTTTACACCCAGGTACACTACAGGGTAGTCTTTACACCCATGTATACTACAGGGTACATCTACACCCAGGTACACTACAGGGTAGTCTTTACACCCAGGTACACTACAGGGTACATCTACACCCATGTACACTACAGGGTACATCTACACCTGGGTACACTACAGGGTACATCTACACCTGGGTACACTACAGGGTAGTCTTTACACCCAGGTACACTACAGTGTACATCTACACCCGGGTACACTACAGGGTACATCTACACCCGGGTACACTACAGGGTAGTCTTTACACCCAGGTACACTACAGGGTAGTCTTTACACCCAGGTACACTACAGGGTAGTCTTTACACCCAGGTACACTACAGGGTAGTCTTTACACCCAGGTACACTACAGGGTACATCTACACCTGGGTACACTACAGGGTAGTCTTTACACCCAGGTACACTACAGGGTAGTCTTTACACTCAGGTACACTACAGGGTACATCTACACCTGGGTACACTACAGGGTAGTCTTTACACCCAGGTACACTACAGGGTACAACTACACCTGGGTACACTACAGGGTACATCTACACCCAGTTACACTACAGGGTACATATTTACACCCAGGTACACTACAGGGTACATCTTTACACCCAGGTACACTACAGGGTACATCTTTACACCCAGGTACACTACAGGGTACATCTACACCTGGGTACACTACAGGGTAGTCTTTACACCTGGGTACACTACAGCGTAGTCTTTACACCCAGGTACACTACAGGGTAGTCTTTACACCCAGGTACACTACAGGGTACATCTACACCTGGGTACACTACAGGGTAGTCTTTACACCTGGGTACACTACAGGGTAGTCTTTACACCCAGGTACACTACAGGGTACATCTACACCTGGGTACACTACAGGGTAGTCTTTACACCCAGGTACACTACAGGGTACATCTTTACACCCAGGTACACTACAGGGTACATCTACACCTGGGTACACTACAGGGTAGTCTTTACACCTGGGTACACTACAGGGTAGTCTTTACACCCAGGTACACTACAGGGTAGTCTTTACACCTGGGTACACTACAGCGTAGTCTTTACACCCAGGTACACTACAGGGTAGTCTTTACACCCAGGTACACTACAGGGTACATCTACACCCGGGTACACTACAGGGTAGTCTTTACACCCAGGTACACTACAGGGTACATCTACACCTGGGTACACTACAGGGTAGTCTTTACACCCAGGTACACTACAGGGTAGTCTTTACACCCATGTACACTACAGGGTAGTCTTTACACCCAGGTACACTACAGGGTACATCTACACCCGGGTACACTACAGGGTAGTCTTTACACCCAGGTACACTACAGGGTAGTCTTTACACCCATGCACACTACAGGGTAGTCTTTACACCCATGTACACTACAGGGTAGTCTTTACACCCAGGTACACTACAGGGTAGTCTTTACACCTGGGTACACTACAGCGTAGTCTTTACACCCAGGTACACTACAGGGTAGTCTTTACACCCAGGTACACTACAGGGTACATCTACACCTGGGTACACTACAGGGTAGTCTTTACACCCAGGTACACTACAGGGTAGTCTTTACACCCATGTACACTACAGGGTAGTCTTTACACCCAGGTACACTACAGGGTACATCTTTACACCCAGGTACACTACAGGGTAGTCTTTACACCTGGGTACACTACAGTCTTTACACCCAGGTACACTACAGGGTAGTCTTTACACCCAGGTACACTACAGGGTACATCTTTACACCAGGTACACTACAGGGTACATATTTACACCCAGGTACACTACAGGGTAGTCTATACACCCAGGTACACTACAGGGTACATATTTACACCCAGGTACACTACAGGGTACATCTTTACACCCAGGTACACTACAGGGTAGTCTTTACACCTGGGTACACTACAGCGTAGTCTTTACACCCAGGTACACTACAGGGTAGTCTTTACACCCAGGTACACTACAGGGTACATCTACACCCGGGTACACTACAGGGTAGTCTTTACACCCAGGTACACTACAGGGTACATCTACACCTGGGTACACTACAGGGTAGTCTTTACACCCAGGTACACTACAGGGTAGTCTTTACACCTGGGTACACTACAGCGTAGTCTTTACACCCAGGTACACTACAGGGTAGTCTTTACACCCAGGTACACTACAGGGTACATCTACACCCGGGTACACTACAGGGTAGTCTTTACACCCAGGTACACTACAGGGTACATCTACACCTGGGTACACTACAGGGTAGTCTTTACACCCAGGTACACTACAGGGTAGTCTTTACACCCATGTACACTACAGGGTAGTCTTTACACCCAGGTACACTACAGGGTACATCTACACCCGGGTACACTACAGGGTAGTCTTTACACCCAGGTACACTACAGGGTAGTCTTTACACCCATGCACACTACAGGGTAGTCTTTACACCCATGTACACTACAGGGTAGTCTTTACACCCAGGTACACTACAGGGTAGTCTTTACACCTGGGTACACTACAGCGTAGTCTTTACACCCAGGTACACTACAGGGTAGTCTTTACACCCAGGTACACTACAGGGTACATCTACACCCGGGTACACTACAGGGTAGTCTTTACACCCAGGTACACTACAGGGTAGTCTTTACACCCATGTACACTACAGGGTAGTCTTTACACCCAGGTACACTACAGGGTACATCTTTACACCCAGGTACACTACAGGGTAGTCTTTACACCTGGGTACACTACAGCGTAGTCTTTACACCCAGGTACACTACAGGGTAGTCTTACAACCAGGTACACTACAGGGTACATATTTACACCCAGGTACACTACAGGGTAGTCTATACACCCAGGTACACTACAGGGTACATATTTACACCCAGGTACACTACAGGGTACAGATTTACACCCAGGTACACTACAGGGTAGTCTATACACCCAGGTACACTACAGGGTACAGATTTACACCCAGGTACACTACAGGGTAGTCTATACACCCAGGTACACTACAGGGTACAGATTTACACCCAGGTACACTACAGGGTACAGATTTACACCCAGGTACACTACAGGGTACAGATTTACACCCAGGTACACTACAGGGTACAGATTTACACCCAGGTACACTACAGGGTACATTTTTATGCTCCTGCAGAAAGGTCAGTCTGTATTTTTTTGGTGCTACCGATGTTCCACTGTCTTCTCCACATGTTCCACTGTCTTCTCCACATGTTCCACCGTCTTCTCCACATGTTCTACTGTCTTCTCCACATGTTCCACTGTCTTCTCCACATGTTCCACCGTCTTCTCCACATGTTCCACCGTCTTCTCCACATGTTCCACTGTCTTCTCCACATGTTCTACTGTCTTCTCCACATGTTCCACTGTCTTCTCCACATGTTCCACCGTCTTCTCCACATGTTCCACCGTCTTCTCCACATGTTCCACTGTCTTCTCCACATGTTCTACTGTCTTCTCCACATGTTCCACTGTCTTCTCCACATGTTCTACTGTTTTCTCCACATGTTCTACTGTCTTCTCCACATGTTCCACCGTCTTCTCCACATGTTCCACTGTCTTCTCCACATGTTCCACTGTCTTCTCCACATGTTCTACTGTCTTCTCCACATGTTCCACTGTCTTCTCCACATGTTGCACCGTCTTCTCCACATGTTCCACTGTCTTCTCCACATGTTCTACTGTCTTCTCCACATGTTGCACCGTCTTCTCCACATGTTCCACTGTCTTCTCCACATGTTCTACTGTCTTCTCCACATGTTGCACCGTCTTCTCCACATGTTCCACTGTCTTCTCCACATGTTGCACCGTCTTCTCCACATGTTCCACTGTCTTCTCCACATGTTCTACTGTTTTCTCCACATGTTCTACTGTTTTCTCCACATGTTCTACTGTCTTCTCCACATGATCCACTGGCTTATCCACATGTTCCACATGTTCCACTCTCTTCTCCACATGTTCCACTTTCTTCTCCACATGATCCACTGGCTTCTCCACATGTTCCACTGTCTTCTCCACATGTTCCACTGTCTTCTCCACATGATCCACTGTCTTCTCCACATGTTCCACTTTCTTCTCCACATGATCCACTGGCTTCTCCACATGTTCCACATGTTCCACTGTCTTCTCCACATGTTCCACTGTCTTGTCCACATATTCCACCGTCTTCTCCACATGTTCCACTGTCTTCTCCACATGTTCTACTGTCTTCTCCACATGTTCCACTGTCTTCTCCACATGTTCTACTGTCTTGTCCACATGTTCCACTGTCTTCTCCACATGTTCCACATGTTCCACTGTCTTCTCCACATGTTCCACTGTCTTCTCCACATGTTCCACTGTCTTCTCCACATGTTCCACTGTCTTGTCCACATGTTCTACTGTCTTCTGCACATGTTCCAC
>NC_088414.1:41120357-41132857 GCF_034236695.1 Oncorhynchus nerka
TGAATCTCTGAGACGTTCTTTTTCAGTCATATCAAACTCCATTCTTTGAATGATGCCGTGTCTGCATGTATGTATTACAGATATACACTTTAACAGTGTTTACCACTCCTGCTCCTGGGAAATCAATGATTACACATTGTAACTATGCAATAGTGCTAGAAACACGATTGATTTGTAATTCATACATACAGAAAAAAATCTATGCATATCTAAATCCCTTCATCTGCATTAATCTGAGGACACATGATAGTATTTCAACTAGTGGAGAATGTGAAACACTTTATTGAAAGAAGTGCATTATCCAGGTGTTATAAATAAATAATACACGCATTATAATTATGATAATTGTAACATTATAAATACAAGTTCAATCTGTACTTCAATGCACATCTGGTGTGCATTATAAAACGAGGAAGAAAGACGAGGTGGGGAGAGAGGTGTAGAAGACAGAAAGACGAGGCGGGGAGAGAGGTGTAGAAGACAGAAAGACGAGGCGGGGAGAGAGGTGTAGAAGACAGAAAGACGAGGTGGGGAGAGAGGTGTAGAAGACAGAAAGACGAGGTGGGGAGAGAGGTGTAGAAGACAGAAAGACGAGGTGGGGAGAGGTGTAGAAGACAGAAAGATGAGTTGTAGAAGACAGAAAGACGAGGTGGGGAGAGAGGTGTAGAAGACAGAAAGACGAGGTGGGGAGAGAGGTGTAGAAGACAGAAAGACGAGGTGGGGAGAGAGGTGTAGAAGACAGAAAGACGAGGTGGGGAGAGAGGTGTAGAAGACAGAAAGATGAGGTGTAGAAGACAGAAAGACGAGGTGGGGAGAGAGGTGTAGAAGACAGAAAGACGAGGTGGGGAGAGAGGTGTAGAAGACAGAAAGACGAGGTGGGGAGAGAGGTGTAGAAGACAGAAAGACGAGGTGGGGAGAGAGGTGTAGAAGACAGAAAGACGAGGTGGGGAGAGAGGTGTAGAAGACAGAAAGACGAGGTGGGGAGAGAGGTGTAGAAGACAGAAAGACGAGGTGGGGAGAGAGGTGTAGAAGACAGAAAGGGAATGAGTTAAGAACAGAGGCAGACAACATGTGATTCATGAATTACAGTGCTATGCAAAACATACCTGCAGACGAGTGTGGCTTCACATCAAAACATACCTGCAGACGAGTGTGGCTTCACATCAAAACATACCTGCAGACGAGTGACAGACGAATAGAGAGAGAGAGCATGATTAAGCTTTGTTTTTAAAAATTCTAATTTATTCTTATTTCAATGTAAAGCAACTCTTTAATAATACTTCCTGTTGACCCGACCAAGTGACCTCTCACCTCTGATCATGCTGTGCCCTCTGTGTCAGCCAGTTCAGATGCGGGAGGGGTTCACCCAAACAGCTGATATAACCTAGAGGAATTAGGGAGAAGGGGGAGAGGGATGGAAGTGAAGAAGAGAGACTGTTATTGTGCGTGTGTGGTCTCACCTGGTGTCCATGAAGGCCTGATTCATACAGTCTCCTCTGAACAGTTGATGTTGAGATGTCTGTTATTTGAACTCCGTGGAGCATTTATTTGGGCTGCAATCTGAGGCTGGTAACTCTAATGAACTTCTCCTCTGCAGCAGAGGTAACTCTGGGTCTTCGTTTCCTGTGTTGGTCCTCATGAGAGCCAGTTTCATCATAGCGTTTGATGGTTTTTGCGACTGATAGACATGAAGGATTGTCTGACATTCATGTCTTAAAGTAATGATAGACTGTTGTTTCTCTTTGCTTATTTGAGCTGTTCTTACCATAATATGGACTTTGTCTTTTACCAAATAGGGCTATCTTCTGTATACCACCCCTACCTTGTCACAACACAACTGATTGGCTCAAACACATTAAGAAGGAAAGAAATTCCACAAATTAACTTTTAACAAGGCACACCTGTTAATTGACATTCATTCGAGCTTACTACCTCATGAAGCTGGTTGAGAGAATGCCAAGAATGTGCAAAGCTGTCATCAAGGTAAAGGGTGGCTACTATGAAGAATCTCAAATATAAAATACATTTTGATTTGTTTAACACTTTTTGGGGTATTACATGATTCCATATGTGTTATTTTATAGTTTTAATGGCTTCACTATTATTCTACAATGCAGAAAATAGTCAAAATAAAGAAAAAACCCTTGAATGTGTCCAAACTGTTGACTGGTACTGTAGCTATCAAGCTACAGATGAAAGGATTAGTTCTCTTAATCTTTATCAACAGGTCACATATCTGCTTAGCTAGCGTGCTTATTTCATGCATGTCCGGGCATGTCGACACAAACCTTCTTATTAGTGAATGAACTAAACTCATATTTGCAACAGGACTTTGATTTTGGTCACTGTGTCAATTCAGCCATTTTTCTCAATACTGCACCTTTCTGTTGGAGAATGAGCTAGCTTGGCCCTGCTGATTTTCTCAGCTAGACATTCCTTGGCTTTGTGCGGTGCTCGTGGCTCAGGCGGTGCTCGTGGCTCAGGCCGGTGCTCGTGGCTCAGGCGGTGCTCGTGGCTCAGGCCGGTGCTCGTGGCTCAGGCCGGTGCTCGTGGCTCAGGCCGGTGCTCGTGGCTCATGCGGTGCTCGTGGCTCAGGCGGTGCTCGTGGCTCAGGCGGTGCTTGTGGCTCAGGCCGGTGCTCGTGGCTCAGGCCGGTGCTCGTGGCTCAGGCAGTGAGTGGTGGCTGACAGCAGCAGATTTTCTATGTAGCTATCAGGAGAGCCGATAGAGATAGAGTAGAAAAGGCTATCAGCCAATTATTGGTCGATCTCTAGTTATGTTAGAAAATATTTTTGGTCTCATTTGGTGAGACCTTAGAGGAGGAAGGATATATACAAAAGTATGTGGACACCCCTTCAAATTATTGGGTTCAATTTGCTGATAAGGTGTATAAAATCGAGCACACTGCCATGCAATCTCCATAAACAAACACTGGCAGTAAAATGGCCCGTACCAAAGATCTCAGTGACTTTAAAAGTGGCACTGTCATAGGATGGATGCCACCTTTCCAACAAGTCAGTTTGTCAAATTTCTGTGTAGGCCACACAGAACGGGACTGAATTGCTTAGCGCATAAAAATCGCCTGTCCTCGGTTGCAACACTTACTATTACAATTTCAAGCTTCGGCTGGAGTGGTGTAAAGCTCGCTGCCATTGGCCTCTGGAGCAGTGGACACACTTCTCTGGAGTGATGAATCACTCTTCACCATCTGGCAGTCCCATGGACTAATCTGGGTTTGGCAGATGCCAAGAGAACGCTACCTGCGCCAATGCATAGTGCCAACTGTAAAGTTTGGTGGATGAGGAATAATGGTCTGGGGCTGTTTTTCATGGTTCAGGCCCCTTAGTTCCAGTGAAGGGAAATGTTAACCATACAACATAAAAGTACATTCTAGATGATTCTGTGCTTCCAACTTTGTGGCAACAGTTTGGGGAAAGCCCTTTCCTGTTTCAGTATGACCATGCCCGCATGCACAAAGCGAGGTCAATACAGAAATGGTTTGTTGAGATCGGTTGGGAAGAACTTGACTGACCTGCACAGAGCCCTGACCTCAACCTCAATGAACACCTTTGGGATGAATTGGAAGCCAGGCCTAATCTGCGAGCCAGACCTAATCGCCCAACCTCACTAATGCTCTTGTGGCTGAATGGAAGCAAGTCCCCACAGCAATGTTCCAACATCTAGTGGATGAGTGGAGGCTGTTATAGCAGCAAAGGGGGGGACAACTCCATATTAATGTCCATGATTTTGGAATGAGATGTTCGATGAGCAGGTGTCCACATACTTTTGTCGTGTCGTGCAAGTCTTGATAGCTTGAATAGGTTACCATGACCACCAAAACCATTTCCTGTATAGTACCGTGTGTGCTGGTCCTGTACAATGTGTGTACCTTGTCAGCTCGGAATTTGAACCTGCAATCTTTCGGTTGCTAGTCCAACGCTCTAACCACTAGACTACCTGCCGACCCTGGTGTGTGTGTGTGTGCGTGTGTGAGTGTGTGTTGTGTGTGTGTGTGTGTGTGTGTGTGTGTGTGTGTGTGTGTGTGTGTGTGTGTGTGTGTGTGTGTGTGTGTGTTCAGTGCCAGTGTGTGTATTTCACTGTGTTGTCTACTCCATTCTGGCTGCCTTCTAGGGTTCTCAAACCTCTCCTCAGATGTTTTCACAATTTTGCCCTGAACCACTGATTTAGGGGGCTGTAATAAATGTAATTAGAGGGAGATTCCAAACATCACGTCGTCATTGTTTCTTGTGTGTGTGTGTGTGTGTGTGTGTGTGTGTGTGTGTCGGAAGTCTAGGGACAGAGAGAGATTGTCTTATTCTCCCTTTTACAGAGTGACAGAAAGATAGAGACAGAGAGAGAGAGAGAGAGAGAGAGAGAGAGAGAGAAATATGGAGACAGAGAGAGAGAGAGAGAGAGAGAGAGAGAAAGAGAGAGAGAAAAGAGAGAGAGAGGGGGAGGAGAGGGGGAGGAGAGAGGGAGAGAGAGAGAGAGGGGGAGGAGAGAGGGATAGAGAGTGTGAGAGAGAGAGAGAGAGAGAGAGAGAGAGGAAGCTGAGAGGGATAGAGAGAGAGAGAGGGAGGAGAGAGAGAGGGGGAGTAGAGAGGGATAGAGATAGAGGGGAGGAGAGAGTGATAGAGAGAGAGGGGGAGGAGAGAGGGATAGAGTGAGAGGGGGAGGAGAGAGGGATAGAGTGAGAGGGGAGGAGAGAGAGGGATAGAGAGAGAGGGGGAGGAGAGAGAGAGGGATAGAGAGAGGGGGGAGGAGAGAGGGATAGAGAGAGGGGAGGAGAGAGGGATAGAGAGAGAGGGAGGAGAGATGGATAGAGAGGGATAGAGAGAGGGAGGAGAGAGGGATAGAGAGAGGGGGAGGAGAGAGAGAGGGATAGAGAGATGGGGAGGAGAGAGAGAGGGATAGAGAGAGGGGGAGGAGAGAGAGAGGGATAGAGAGAGAGGTGTATTATGTATATACCACTGTGTTATGTGTTGCCTGCAGCATTAGAAGGGCTCTTTAACAGTAATCAGCATCTATCAGACAATGTGTCCCAAATGACACCCTTTTGCCTACATAGTACACTACTTTTAAATAGGCTCAAAATAAGTATTTAGGGAATATGGTGACATTTGGGACACAGCCCAGCTCCACTTCACTAAATTAGGATTTATTTTCATTTTCTTCCCCATTTTCCCTCTCAATTTCTCTTACCTCCCTCCCCCATATCATTCTCCCTCTGTCTCTCTCTCTCTGTCTCTCTCTCTCTCTCTCTCTCTCTCTGTCTGTCTGTCTGTCTGTCTGTCTGTCTGTCTGTCTGTCTGTCTGTCTGTCTGTCTCTCTCTCTCTCTCTCTCTCTCTCTCTCTCTCTCTCTCTCTCTCTCTCTCTCTCTCTCTCTCTCTGTCTCTCTCTCTCTCTCTCTCTCTCTCTCTCTCTCTGATTCAATGTAATTCAAGGGGCTTTATTGGCATGGGAAACATGTGTTTACATTGCCAAAGCAAGTGAGGTAGATAATATACAAAAGTGAAATAAACAATAAAAATGTACATTAAACATTACACACACAGAAGTTTCAAAACAATAAAGACATTACAAATGTCAAATTACGTATATATACAGTGTTGCAATGACTCTCTCTCTGTCTCTCTCTGTCTCTCTCTCTCTGTCTCTTTCTCACTCTGTCTCCGTCTGTCTGTCTCTCTCCAGCTGGTGGGAGGTGAGTTTGACCTAGAGATGAACTTCATCATTCAGGACAGTGAGAGTATCGGCTGTATGGTCGACCTACTGTCTCACTGCGAAGTCACCTGCCAAGCTGAGGTAAGAAAAAGTACTATATTATTACTATACAAACTATATACTATAATATACTTGATATATTCACTATATATATAAGTATGTGGACACCCCTTCAAATGAGTGGATTCATCTTATTTCAGCCACACCCATTGCTGACAGGTGCATAAAATCGCACGCACAGCCGTGCAATCTCCATAGACAAACATTATCAGTAGAATGGTCTGTACCGAAGAGCTCAGTGACTTTCAACGTGGCACCGTCATTGGATCCCTCCTTTCCAACAAGTCAGTTTGTCAAATTTCTGCCCTTCCCAGGTCAATTGTAAGGGCTATTTCAACTGTAGGGGCTGTTATTGTGAAGTGGAAACGTCTAGGAGCAACAACAGCTCAGCCACGAAGTGGTAGGCCACACAAGCTCACATAATGCGATCGCCAAGTATTGAAGCGTCTAGCGCGTAAAAATTGTCCATCCATATAATTGACAATAACTCTATATTAATGCCCATGATTTTGGAATGAGATGTTCAACGAGCAGGTGTCCACATACGTTTGTTCATGTTTTGCCAATTCACCTGCATGGCTATAAACTGCATGTGAAGTATTATAGACGTGACGATAGTCAACATGTTGATGTTTATGATGTGCTTTGCTAAGAATTGATGTGAAAGCAACAACATTGGGGCTGATTCTCTTAGTCCCTTCTCTCTGCAGCTTTCTACCCAACTTGTTGCAGAACCGTTAACTGTTATTTTGACTTGACTATTGTCCCTGGTGTTATCCCTGGTGTTGTCCCTGGTGTTGTCCCTGGTGTTGTCCCTGGTGTTGTCCCTGGTGTTGTCCCTGGTGTTGTCCCTGGTGTTGTCCCTGGTGTTATCCCCGGTGTTGTCCCTGGTGTTGTCTCTGGTGTTGTCCCTGGTGTTATCCCTGGTGTTGTCCCTGGTGTCCCAGATGGACTACATATTTATTCACTGGATGGTTCTCCCATTGATCAGGTTCCCACCTACCATCTGGGCATTTGGATTGACAAACATTTGTGTGTTGTTGCGTCACCAGGTGATGAAGCTGTGTGTGTCGTTGTGTCACCAGGTGATGAAGCTGTGTGTGTCGTTGTCTCACCAGGTGATGAAGCTGTGTGTGTGTTGTTGCGTCACCAGGTGATGAAGCTGTGTGTGCTGTTTCGTCACCAGGTGATGAAGCTGTGTGTGTGTCGTTGTGTCACCAGGTGATGAAGCTGTGTGTGTGTCGTTGTGTCACCAGGTGATGAAGCTGTGTGTGTTGTTGTGTCACCAGGTGATGAAGCTGTGTGTGTCGTTGTGTCACCAGGTGATGAAGCTGTGTGTGTCGTTGTGTCACCAGGTGATGAAGCTGTGTGTGTCGTTGTGTCACCAGGTGATGAAGCTGTGTGTGTCGTTGTGTCACCAGGTGATGAAGCTGTGTGTGTCGTTGTGTCACCAGGTGATGAAGGTGTGTGTGTTGTTGTGTCACCAGGTGATGAAGCTGTGTGTGTCGTTGTGTCACCAGGTGATGAAGCTGTGTGTGTCGTTCTGTCACCAGGTGATGAAGCTGTGTGTGTCGTTGTGTCACCAGGTGATGAAGCTGTGTGTGTCGCTGTGTCACCAGGTGATGAAGCTGTGTGTGTCGTTGTGTCACCAGGTGATGAAGCTGTGTGTGTCGTTGTGTCACCAGGTGATGAAGCTGTGTGTGTCGTTGTGTCACCAGGTGATGAAGCTGTGTGTGTCGTTGTGTCACCAGGTGATGAAGCTGTGTGTGTCGTTGCGTCACCAGGTGATGAAGCTGTGTGTGTCGTTGTGTCACCAGGTGATGAAGCTGTGTGTGTCGTTGTGTCACCAGGTGATGAAGGTGTGTGTGTTGTTGTGTCACCAGGTGATGAAGCTGTGCGTGCCGTTGCGTCACCAGGTGATGAAGCTGTGTGTGTGTCGTTGTGTCACCAGGTGATGAAGCTGTGTGTGTCGTTGTGTCACCAGGTGATGAAGCTGTGTGTGTCGTTGTGTCACCAGGTGATGAAGGTGTGTGTGTTGTTGTGTCACCAGGTGATGAAGCTGTGCGTGCCGTTGCGTCACCAGGTGATGAAGCTGTGTGTGTGTCGTTGTGTCACCAGGTGATGAAGCTGTGTGTGTCGTTGTGTCACCAGGTGATGAAGCTGTGTGTGTCGTTGCGTCACCAGGTGATGAAGCTGTGTGTGTGTCGTTGTGTCACCAGGTGATGAAGCTGTGTGTGTGTCGTTGCGTCACCAGGTGATGAAGCTGTGTGTGTTGTTGCGTCACCAGGTGATGAAGCTGTGTGTGTCGTTGTGTCACCAGGTGATGAAGCTGTGTGTGTCGTTGTGTCACCAGGTGATGAAGCTGTGTGTGTGTCGTTGCGTCACCAGGTGATGAAGCTGTGTGTGTCGTTGTGTCACCAGGTGATGAAGCTGTGTGTGTCGTTGTGTCACCAGGTGTGGTCCATGTTCACAGCCATCCTGAGGAAGAGTGTGAGGAACCTTCAGACCAGCACAGAGGTGGGCCTCATACAACAGGTCCTGTCCAAGATGAGCTCTGTGGACGACATGATCGCAGGTAGGGGAACACACACACACACACACACACACACACACACACACACACACACACACACACACACACACACACACACACACACACACACACACACACACATCAAATCACATGTTATTGGTTACGTGTTTAGCAGATGTTATTGTGGGTGTAGCGAAGTGCTTGTGCTTCTAGCTCGGACGGTAATATCTAACAATTTCACAACATGTACCCAATACACGCACGTCTAAGTAAAGGAATGGAATTAAGACTATATAAATATATGGACGAGCAATGTCAGAGCGGCATAGACTAAGATACAGTAGAATAGTGTAGAATACAGTATATACATATGAGATGAGTAATACATAGACTAAGATACAGTAGAATAGGATATAATACAGTATATACATATGAGATGAGTAATACATAGACTAAGATACAGTAGAATAGTGTAGAATACAGTATATACATATGAGATGAGTAATGCATAGACTAAGATACAGTAGAATAGTGTAGAATACAGTATATACATATGAGATGAGTAATGCATAGACTAAGATACAGTAGAATAGTGTAGAATACAGTATATACATATGAGATGAGTAATGCATAGACTAAGATACAGTAGAATAGTGTAGAATACAGTATATACATATGAGATGAGTAATGCATAGACTAAGATACAGTAGAATAGGATATAATACAGTATATACATATGAGATGAGTAATGCATAGACTAAGATACAGTAGAATAGGATATAATACAGTATATACATATGAGATGAGTAATACATAGACTAAGATACAGTAGAATAGGATATAATACAGTATATACATATGAGATGAGTAATGCATAGACTAAGATACAGTAGAATAGTATAGAATATATACATATGAGATGAGTAATACATAGACTAAGATACAGTAGAATAGGATAGAATATATACATATGAGATGAGTAATGCATAGACTAAGATACAGTAGAGTAGGATATAATACAGTATATACATATGAGATGAGTAATGCATAGACTAAGATACAGTAGAATAGTATAGAATATATACATATGAGATGAGTAATACATAGACTAAGATACAGTAGAATAGGATAGAATATATACATATGAGATGAGTAATGCATAGACTAAGATACAGTAGAGTAGGATATAATACAGTATATACATATGAGATGAGTAATGCATAGACTAAGATACAGTAGAATAGAATACAGTATATACATATGAGATGAGTAATGCATAGACTAAGATACAGTAGAATAGAATACAGTATATACATATGAGATGAGTAATGCATACACTAAGATACAGTAGAATAGGATATAATACAGTATATACATATGAGATGAGTAATGCATAGACTAAGATACAGTAGAATAGAATACAGTATATACATATGAGATGAGTAATACATAGACTAAGATACAGTAGAATAGAATACAGTATATACATATGAGATGAGTAATACATAGACTAAGATACAGTAGAATAGGATATAATACAGTATATACATATGAGATGAGTAATACATAGACTAAGATACAGTAGAATAGTATAGAATACAGTATATACATATGAGATGAGTAATACATAGACTAAGATACAGTAGAATAGTGTAGAATACAGTATATACATATGAGATGAGTAATACATAGACTAAGATACAGTAGAATAGTGTAGAATACAGTATATACATATGAGATGAGTAATACATAGACTAAGATACAGTAGAATAGTGTAGAATACAGTATATACATATGAGATGAGTAATGCATAGACTAAGATACAGTAGAATAGTGTAGAATACAGTATATACATATGAGATGAGTAATACATAGACTAAGATACAGTAGAATAGTGTAGAATACAGTATATACATATGAGATGAGTAATACATAGACTAAGATACAGTAGAATAGTGTAGAATACAGTATATACATATGAGATGAGTAATACATAGACTAAGATACAGTAGAATAGTGTAGAATACAGTATATACATATGAGATGAGTAATGCATAGACTAAGATACAGTAGAATAGTGTAGAATACAGTATATACATGTGAGATGAGTAATGCATAGACTAAGATACAGTAGAATAGAATACAGTATATACATATGAGATGAGTAATACATAGACTAAGATACAGTAGAATAGAATACAGTATATACATATGAGATGAGTAATACATAGACTAAGATACAGTAGAATAGGATATAATACAGTATATACATATGAGATGAGTAATACATAGACTAAGATACAGTAGAATAGTATAGAATACAGTATATACATATGAGATGAGTAATACATAGACTAAGATACAGTAGAATAGTGTAGAATACAGTATATACATATGAGATGAGTAATACATAGACTAAGATACAGTAGAATAGTGTAGAATACAGTATATACATATGAGATGAGTAATACATAGACTAAGATACAGTAGAATAGTGTAGAATACAGTATATACATATGAGATGAGTAATGCATAGACTAAGATACAGTAGAATAGTGTAGAATACAGTATATACATATGAGATGAGTAATACATAGACTAAGATACAGTAGAATAGTGTAGAATACAGTATATACATATGAGATGAGTAATACATAGACTAAGATACAGTAGAATAGTGTAGAATACAGTATATACATATGAGATGAGTAATACATAGACTAAGATACAGTAGAATAGTGTAGAATACAGTATATACATATGAGATGAGTAATACATAGACTAAGATACAGTAGAATAGTGTAGAATACAGTATATACATATGAGATGAGTAATACATAGACTAAGATACAGTAGAATAGTGTAGAATACAGTATATACATATGAGATGAGTAATGCATAGACTAAGATACAGTAGAATAGAATACAGTATATACATATGAGATGAGTAATGCATACACTAAGATACAGTAGAATAGTATAGAATACAGTATATACATATGAGATGAGTAATGCATAGACTAAGATACAGTAGAATAGAATACAGTATATACATATGAGATGAGTAATACATAGACTAAGATACAGTAGAATAGAATACAGTATATACATATGAGATGAGTAATACATAGACTAAGATACAGTAGAATAGGATATAATACAGTATATACATATGAGATGAGTAATACATAGACTAAGATACAGTAGAATAGTATAGAATACAGTATATACATATGAGATGAGTAATACATAGACTAAGATACAGTAGAATAGTGTAGAATACAGTATATACATATGAGATGAGTAATACATAGACTAAGATACAGTAGAATAGTGTAGAATACAGTATATACATATGAGATGAGTAATACATAGACTAAGATACAGTAGAATAGTGTAGAATACAGTATATACATATGAGATGAGTAATGCATAGACTAAGATACAGTAGAATAGTGTAGAATACAGTATATACATATGAGATGAGTAATACATAGACTAAGATACAGTAGAATAGTGTAGAATACAGTATATACATATGAGATGAGTAATACATAGACTAAGATACAGTAGAATAGTGTAGAATACAGTATATACATATGAGATGAGTAATACATAGACTAAGATACAGTAGAATAGTGTAGAATACAGTATATACATATGAGATGAGTAATACATAGACTAAGATACAGTAGAATAGTGTAGAATACAGTATAGACATATGAGATGAGTAATACATAGACTAAGATACAGTAGAATAGTGTAGAATACAGTATATACATATGAGATGAGTAATGCATAGACTAAGATACAGTAGAATAGAATACAGTATATACATATGAGATGAGTAATGCATACACTAAGATACAGTAGAATAGTATAGAATACAGTATATACATATGAGATGAGTAATGCATAGACTAAGATACAGTAGAATAGTGTAGAATACAGTATATACATATGAGATGAGTAATGCATACACTAAGATACAGTAGAATAGGATAGAATACGGTATATACATATGAGATGAGTAATGCATACACTAAGATACAGTAGAATAGTATAGAATACAGTATATACATATGAGATGAGTAATGCATAGACTAAGATACAGTAGAATAGTATAGAATACAGTATATACATATGAGATGAGTAATGCATAGACTAAGATACAGTAGAATA
>NC_088414.1:41142857-41145357 GCF_034236695.1 Oncorhynchus nerka
ATGGGTTAGACAGGATGGGTTAGACAGGATGGTTAGACAGGATGGTTAGACAGGATGGTTAGACAGGATGGGTTAGACAGAATGTGTTACCAGGATGGGTTAGACAGGATGGGCTAGACAGGATGGGTTAGACAGAATGTGTTACCAGGATGGGTTAGACAGGATGGGTTAGACATGATGGGTTAGCATGGTGGGTTAGCATGGTGGGTTAGCATGGTGGGTTAGACAGGATGGGTTAGACATGATGGTTAGACAGGATGGGTTAGACAGGATGGGTTAGCATGGTGGGTTAGACAGGATGGGTTAGCATGGTGGGTTAGACATGATGGTTAGACAGGATGGGTTAGCATGGTGGGTTAGACAGGATGGTTAGACAGGATGGGTTAGCATGGTGGGTTAGACAGGATGGTTAGACAGGATGGGTTAGCATGGTGGGTTAGACATGATGGGTTAGACATGATGGGTTAGACAGGATGGTTAGACAGGATGGGTTAGCATGGTGAGTTAGACAGGATGGGTTAGACAGGATGGGTTAGACAGGATGGGTTAGCATGGTGGGTTAGACAGGATGGGTTAGACAGGATGGTTAGACAGGATGGGTTAGACAGGATGGTTAGATATGATGGGTTAGACAGGATGGTTAGACAGGGTGGGTTAGCAGGTGGGTTAGACAGGATGGTTAGATATGATGGGTTAGACAGGATGGTTAGACAGGGTGGGTTAGCAGGTGGGTTAGACAGGATGGTTAGACAGGATGGTTAGACAGGATGGTTAGATATGATGGGCTAGACAGGATGGTTAGACAGGATGGTTAGCAGGGTGGGTTAGACAGGATGGTTAGACATGATGGTTAGACAGGATGGTTAGACAGGATGGTTAGCAGGGTGGGTTAGACAGGATGGTTAGACATGATGGTTAGACAGGATGGGTTAGACAGGATGGGTTAGACAGGACGTGTTAGCAGGGTGGGTTAGACAGGATGGTTAGACAGGATGGTTAGCAGAGTGGGTTAGACAGGATGGGTTAGACATGATGGTTAGACAGGATGGGTTAGACAGGATGGGTTAGACAGGATGGTTAGACAGGATGGAGTAGACAGGATGGTTAGATATGATGGTTAGACAGGATGGTTAGACAGGATGGTTAGACAGGATGGAGTAGACAGGATGGTTAGATATGATGGTTAGACAGGATGGGTTAGACAGGATGGGTTAGACAGGATGGTTAGACAGGATGGGTTAGACAGGATGGGTTAGACATGATGGTTAGCAGGGTGGGTTAGACAGGATGGGTTAGACAGGATGGTTAGACAGGATGGGTTAGACAGAATGTGTTACCAGGATGGGTTAGACAGGATGGCTAGACAGGATGGGTTAGACAGGATGGCTAGACAGGATGGGTTAGACAGGATGGTTAGACAGGACGTGTTAGCAAGGTGGGTTAGACAGGATGGGTTAGACAGAATGTGTTACCAGTATGGGCTAGACAGGACGTGTTAGCAGGGTGGGTTAGACAGGATGGGTTAGACAGGATGGGTTAGACAGGCTGGTTAGACAGGATGGGTTAGACAGGATGGGTTAGACAGGATGGAGTAGACAGGATGGGTTAGACAGGATGGAGTAGACAGGATGGGTTAGACATGATGGTTAGACAGGATGGTTAGACAGGATGGGTTAGACAGGATGGTTAGACAGGATGGGTTAGACAGGATGGGTTAGACAGGATGGTTAGACAGGATGGTTAGACATGATGGGTTAGACATGATGGTTAGACAGGATGGGTTAGACAGGATGGGTTAGACAGGATGGGTTAGCATGGTGGGTTAGACATGATGGGTTAGCATGGTGGGTTAGACATGATGGGTTAGCATGGTGGGTTAGACATGATGGGTTAGACAGGATGGGTTAGACAGGATGGGTTAGACAGGATGGGTTAGACAGAATGTGTTACCAGGATGGGTTAGACAGGATGGCTAGACAGGATGGGTTAGACAGGATGGCTAGACAGGATGGGTTAGACAGGATGGTTAGACAGGACGTGTTAGCAAGGTGGGTTAGACAGGATGGCTAGACAGGATGGGTTAGACAGAATGTGTTACCAGGATGGGCTAGACAGGACGTGTTAGCAGGGTGTGTTAGACAGGATGGGTTAGACAGGCTAGTTAGACAGGATGGGTTAGACAGGATGGGTTAGACAGGATGGAGTAGACAGGATGGAGTAGACAGGATGGTTAGACAGGATGGGTTAGACAGGATGGTTAGACAGGATGGGTTAGACAGGATGGTTAGACAGGATGGGTTAGACAGGATGGGTTAGACAGGATGGTTAGACAGGATGGTTAGACATGATGGGTTAGACATGATGGTTAGACAGGATGGGTTAGACAGGATGGGTTAGACAGGATGGGTTAGCATGGTGGGTTAGACATGATGGGTTAGCATGGTGGGTTAGACATGATGGGTTAGCATGGTGGGTTAGACATGATGGGTTAGACAGGATG
>NC_088414.1:41150357-41165357 GCF_034236695.1 Oncorhynchus nerka
CCATAATGTGTTCTCTACATAGACCATACTGTGTTCTCTCCAGGTTATAGACCATATTGTGTTCTCTACAGGTTATAGACCATACTGTGTTCTCTATAGGTTATAGACCATACTGTGTTCTCTACAGGTTATAGACCATACTGTGTTCTCTACAGGTTATAGACCATACTGTGTTCTCTACAGGTTATAGACCATACTGTGTTCTCTCCAGGTTATAGACCATACTGTGTTCTCTACAGGTTATAGACCATACTGTGTTCTCTATAGGTTATAGACCATACTGTGTTCTCTACAGGTTATAGACCATACTGTGTTCTCTACAGGTTATAGACCATACTGTGTTCTCTACAGGTTATAGACCATACTGTGTTCTCTACATAGACCATACTGTGTTCTCTACATAGACCATACTGTGTTCTCTATAGGTTATAGACCATACTGTGTTCTCTATAGGTTATAGACCATACTGTGTTCTCTACATAGACCATACTGTGTTCTCTACAGGTTATAGACCATACTGTGTTCTCTACAGGTTATAGACCATACTGTGTTCTCTACATAGACCATACTGTGTTCTCTACATAGACCATACTGTGTTCTCTACATAGACCATACTGTGTTCTCTATAGGTTATAGACCATACTGTGTTCTCTACATAGACCATACTGTGTTCTCTACAGGTTATAGACCATACTGTGTTCTCTACAGGTTATAGACCATACTGTGTTCTCTACAGTTTATAGACCATACTGTGTTCTCTACATAGACCATACTGTGTTCTCTACATAGACCATACTGTGTTCTCTCCAGGTTATAGACCATACTGTGTTCTCTACAGGTTATAGACCATACTGTGTTCTCTCCAGGTTATAGACCATACTGTGTTCCCTACATAGACCATACTGTGTTCTCTACATAGACCATACTGTGTTCTCTACAGGTTATAGACCATACTGTGTTCCCTACAGGTTATAGACCATACTGTGTTCTCTACATAGACAATACTGTGTTCTCTGTAGGTTATAGACCATACTGTGTTCTCTATAGGTTATAGACCATACTGTGTTCTCTCCAGGTTATAGACCATACTGTGTTCTCTACAGGTTATAGACCATACTGTGTTCCCTACAGGTTATAGACCATACTGTGTTCTCTACAGGTTATAGACCATACTGTGTTCTCTACATAGACCATACTGTGTTCCCTACAGGTTATAGACCATACTGTGTTCCCTACAGGTTATAGACCATACTGTGTTCTCTACGTAGACCATACTGTGTTCTCTACATAGACCATACTGTGTTCTCTACAGGTTATAGACCATACTGTGTTCTCTACATAGACAATACTGTGTTCTCTGTAGGTTATAGACCATACTGTGTTCTCTATAGGTTATAGACCATACTGTGTTCTCTCCAGGTTATAGACCATACTGTGTTCTCTACAGGTTATAGACCATACTGTGTTCTCTACAGGTTATAGACCATACTGTGTTCTCTACATAGACCATACTGTGTTCTCTACAGGTTATAGATCATACTGTGTTCTCTACAGGTTATATACCATACTGTGTTCTCTCCAGGTTATAGACCATACTGTGTTCTCTACAGGTTATAGACCATACTGTGTTCTCTACAGGTTATAGACCATACTGTGTTCCCTACAGGTTATAGACCATACTGTGTTCTCTACATAGACCATACTGTGTTCCCTACATAGACCATACTGTGTTCTCTACATAGACCATACTGTGTTCTCTACAGGTTATAGACCATACTGTGTTCCCTACAGGTTATAGACCATACTGTGTTCTCTACATAGACCATACTGTGTTCCCTACATAGACCATATTGTGTTCCCTACATAGACCATACTGTGTTCTCTACAGGTTATAGACCATACTGTGTTCTCTATAGGTTATAGACCATACTGTGTTTTCTACAGGTTATAGACCATACTGTGTTCTCTACATAGACCATACTGTGTTCTCTACATAGACCATACTGTGTTCTCTACAGGTTATAGACCATACTGTGTTCCCTACAGGTTATAGACCATACTGTGTTCTCTACATAGACCATACTGTGTTCTCTACATAGACCATACTGTGTTCTCTACATAGACCATACTGTGTTCTCTACAGGTTATAGACCATTCTCTAATAGTTTTTTTCCCTCATCAAGCTACACACACTACCCCATAATGACATCACAATACCCCATAATGACATCACAATACCCCGTAGTGTTTTTTGGAAAATATTGCTAATTTATTAAAAATAAAAACTGAAATATCATATTTACATAAGTATTCAGACCCTTTACTCAGTACTTTGTTGAAGCACCTTTGGCAGTGATTACAGCCTTGAGTCTTCTTGGGTATAACGCTACAAGCTTGGCACACCTGTATTTGGGGAGTTTCTCCTATTCTTCTCTGCAGATCCTCTCAATCTCTGTCAGGTTGGATGGGGAGCGTTGATGTACAGTTATTTTCAGGTCTCTCCAGAGATTTTCGATCAGATTCAAGTCCGGGCTTCAGAGACTTGTCCCGAAGCCACTCCTGTGTTGTCTTGGCTGTATGCTTAGGGTCGTTGTCCTGTTGGAAGGTGAACCTTCGCCCCAGTCTGAGGTCCTGAGTGCTCTGGAGCAGGTTTTCATCAAGGATCTATCTGTACTTTGCTCCATTCATCTTTCCCTTGATCCTAACTAGTCTCCCAGTCCCTGCCGCTGAAAAACATCCCCACAGCATGATGTTGCCTCCACCATGCTTCACCGTAGGGATGGTGCCAGGTTTCCTCCAGATGTGACGCATTCAGGGCAAAGCGTTCAATCTTGGTCTGTGCCTTTTACTGAGGAGTGGCTTCTGTCTGGCCACTCTACCATACAGGCCTGATTGGTGGAGTGCTGCAGAGATGGTTGTCCTTCTGGAAGGTTCTCCCATCTCCACAGAGGAACTCTGGAGCTCTGTCAGAGTGACCATCAGGTTCTTGGTCACCTCAGTGACCTCACCTCTCCCCTGATTGGTCAGTTTGTTCTGCCGGCCAGCTCTAGCTCTATCCTACTCTAGTCTTGGTGGTTCCAAACTTCTTCCATTTAAGAGTGATGGAGGCCACTGTGTTTTTGGGGACCTTCAATGCTGCAGACATTTTTTGGTACCCTTCCCCAGATCTGTGCCTCGACACAATCCTGTCTCAGACCTCTACGGACAATTCCTTCAATGTCATGGCAAGGATTTTTTTACCCAAGAAAAAAACAAACATTTAATCAGTTTTATAATCTATCTCTAGAACGTCTAGATCTATCTATCTAGATCTATCTCTCTAGAACATCTAGATCTATCTCTAGAACGTCTAGATCTATCTATCTAGATCTATCTCTCTAGAACATCTAGATCTATCTCTAGAACTTCTAGATCTATCTATCTAGATCTATCTCTCTAGAACATCTAGATCTATCTCTCTAGAACGTCTAGATCCATCTCTCTAGAACGTCTAGATCTATCTCTCTCTGATTGGCGTCACACTTTTGCCCCAGTTAACACACCTGACTCCAATAATCACCTAATCATGATCTTCAGTTTAGAATGAGTTTATATCAGATGTGTTTACTAGGGATTTGGGGGGAGTCACCAATAAGGCCCCCGAGGACTGGAGTTACCCAGGCCTGGTTTATAGTGTACTATAAATGCCTAGTTAAAAAAATATATACTACTTTTGACCAGGAGACACATCAAAAATAGTGCATTACACATGAAAACAGGGTTTTGGACATAGACACTATTTTCTATTAAAAAGTAGAAGAGTAGAAGAGAAGAAGAGAAGAAGAGAAGAGAAGAAGAGTAGAAGAGAAGAAGAGAAGAAGAGAAGAAGAGAAGAGAAGAAGAGTAGAAGAGAAGAAGAGAAGAAGAGAAGAAGAGAAGAGAAGAAGAGTAGAAGAGAAGAAGAGAAGAAGAGAAGAAGTTAGTCTGAGACTGAGAAAGATAGGAAATTCACATGAGCAATACAATGCCTACTTCACCCATGGTCCACCAAGGTTTTCCAGCACACAGCTTTGACCTACTACAGTAGCTAGGTTGGTCTATTGTACTTCAAACCATGTGTATGCAAGTTGCTTAGGATTCAAACCTTTGTGTGGAAATCTTCACAATTGTTGTAATAATCTGTGCAGAATCTTGAATATCATTGATTATGCTCACTATGTACGTTTAATGTAATCTCAACTGTAATCCAGGTCAATCCGGGTCATTTTGATTTGGTTGTGATAAAACAACATCCTGCGAAAGCTGCTATTATTCAAACCACCGTATCCCATCATTACCTGCTTTACCTGCTCAGGATGACATCATCATGAGCCCTGACCGTATCCCATCATTACCTGCTTTACCTGCTCAGGATGACATCATCATGAGCCCTGACCGTATCCCATCATTACCTGCTTTACCTGCTCAGGATGACATCATCAAGAGCCCTGACCGTATCCCATCATTACCTGCTTTACCTGCTCAGGATGACATCATCATGAGCCCTGACCGTATCCCATCATTACCTGCTTTACCTGCTCAGGATGACATCATCACGACATCATCATGAGCCCTGACCGTATCCCATCATTACCTGCTTTACCTGCTCAGGATGACATCATCACAACATCATCATGAGCCCTGACCGTATCCCATCATTACCTGCTTTACCTGCTCAGGATGACATCATCATGAGCCCTGACCGTATCCCATCATTACCTGCTTTACCTGCTCAGGATGACATCATCATGAGCCCTGACCGTATCCCATCATTACCTGCTTTACCTGCTCAGGATGACATCATCATGAGCCCTGACCGTATCCCATCATTACCTGCTTTACCTGCTCAGGATGACATCATCACGAGCCCTGACCGTATCCATCATTACCTGCTTTACCTGCTCAGGATGACATCATCATGAGCCCTGACCGTATCCCATCATTACCTGCTTTACCTGCTCAGGATGACATCATCATGAGCCCTGACCGTATCCCATCATTACCTGCTTTACCTGCTCAGGATGACATCATCACGACATCATCATGAGCCCTGACCGTATCCCATCATTACCTGCTTTACCTGCTCAGGATGACATCATCACGACATCATCATGAGCCCTGACCGTATCCCATCATTACCTGCTTTACCTGCTCAGGATGACATCATCATGAGCCCTGACCGTATCCCATCATTACCTGCTTTACCTGCTCAGGATGACATCATCATGAGCCCTGACCGTATCCCATCATTACCTGCTTTACCTGCTCAGGATGACATCATCATGAGCCCTGACCGTATCCCATCATTACCTGCTTTACCTGCTCAGGATGACATCATCACGACATCATCATGAGCCCTGACCGTATCCCATCATTACCTGCTTTACCTGCTCAGGATGACATCATCACGACATCATCATGAGCCCTGACCGTATCCCATCATTACCTGCTTTACCTGCTCAGGATGACATCATCACGACATCATCATGAGCCCTGACCGTATCCCATCATTACCTGCTTTACCTGCTCAGGATGACATCATCACGACATCATCATGAGCCCTGACCGTATCCATCATTACCTGCTTTACCTGCTCAGGATGACATCATCACGACATCATCATGAGCCCTGACCGTATCCCATCATTACCTGCTTTACCTGCTCAGGATGACATCATCACGACATCATCATGAGCCCTGACCGTATCCCATCATTACCTGCTTTACCTGCTCAGGATGACATCATCACGACATCATCATGAGCCCTGACCGTATCCCATCATTACCTGCTTTACCTACTCAGGATGACATCATCACGACATCATCATGAGCCCTGACCGTATCCCATCATTACCTGCTTTACCTGCTCAGGATGACATCATCACGACATCATCATGAGCCCTGACCGTATCCCATCATTACCTGCTTTACCTGCTCAGGATGACATCATCACGACATCATCATGAGCCCTGACCGTATCCCATCATTACCTGCTTTACCTGCTCAGGATGACATCATCACGACATCATCATGAGCCCTGACCGTATCCCATCATTACCTGCTTTACCTGCTCAGGATGACATCATCACGACATCATCATGAGCCCTGACCGTATCCCATCATTACCTGCTTTACCTGCTCAGGATGACATCATCACGACATCATCATGAGCCCTGACCGTATCCATCATTACCTGCTTTACCTGCTCAGGATGACATCATCACGACATCATCATGAGCCCTGACCGTATCCATCATTACCTGCTTTACCTACTCAGGATGACATCATCACGACATCATCATGAGCCCTGACCGTATCCCATCATTACCTGCTTTACCTGCTCAGGATGACATCATCATGAGCCCTGACCGTATCCCATCATTACCTGCTTTACCTGCTCAGGATGACATCATCACGACATCATCATGAGCCCTGACCGTATCCCATCATTACCTGCTTTACCTACTCAGGATGACATCATCACAACATCATCATGAGCCCTGACCGTATCCCATCATTACCTGCTTTACCTGCTCAGGATGACATCATCATGAGCCCTGACCGTATCCCATCATTACCTGCTTTACCTACTCAGGATGACATCATCATGAGACCTGACCATATCCCATCATTACCTGCTTTACCTGCTCAGGATGACATCATCATGACATCATCATGAGCCCTGACCGTATCCCATCATTACCTGCTTTACCTACTCAGGATGACATCATCACGACATCATCATGAGCCCTGACCGTATCCCATCATTACTTGCTTTACCTGCTCAGGATGACATCATCATGAGCCCTGACCGTATCCATCATTACCTGCTTTACCTGCTCAGGATGACATCATCATGAGCCCTGACCGTATCCCATCATTACCTGCTTTACCTACTCAGGATGACATCATCATGAGACCTGACCATATCCCATCATTACCTGCTTTACCTGCTCAGGATGACATCATCATGACATCATCATGAGCCCTGACCGTATCCCATCATTACCTGCTTTACCTACTCAGGATGACATCATCACGACATCATCATGAGCCCTGACCGTATCCCATCATTACCTGCTTTACCTGCTCAGGATGACATCATCATGAGCCCTGACCGTATCCATCATTACCTGCTTTACCTGCTCAGGATGACATCATCATGAACCCTGACCGTATCCCATCATTACCTGCTTTACCTGCTCAGGATGACATCATCACGACATCATCATAGCCCTGACCGTATCCCATCATTACCTGCTTTACCTGCTCAGGATGACATCATCATGAGCCCTGACCGTATCCCATCATTACCTGCTTTACCTGCTCAGGATGACATCATCATGAGCCCTGACCGTATCCCATCATTACCTGCTTTACCTGCTCAGGATGACATCATCACGACATCATCATGAGCCCTGACCGTATCCCATCATTACCTGCTTTACCTACTCAGGATGACATCATCACGACATCATCATGAGCCCTGACCGTATCCCATCATTACCTGCTTTACCTGCTCAGGATGACATCATCACGACATCATCATGAGCCCTGATCGTATTCTATCATTACCTGCTTTACCTGCTCAGGATGACATCATCATGAGCCCTGACCGTATCCCATCATTACCTGCTTTACCTGCTCAGGATGACATCATCATGAGCCCTGACCGTATCCCATCATTACCTGCTTTACCTGCTCAGGATGACATCATCACGACATCATCATGAGCCCTGACCGTATCCCATCATTACCTGCTTTACCTACTCAGGATGACATCATCACGACATCATCATGAGCCCTGACCGTATCCCATCATTACCTGCTTTACCTGCTCAGGATGACATCATCACGACATCATCATGAGCCCTGACCGTATCCCATCATTACCTGCTTTACCTGCTCAGGATGACATCATCATGAGCCCTGACCGTATCCCATCATTATCTGCTTTACCTGCTCAGGATGACATCATCATGAGCCCTGACCGTATCCCATCATTACCTGCTTTACCTACTCAGGATGACATCATCACGACATCATCATGAGCCCTGACCGTATCCCATCATTACCTGCTTTACCTGCTCAGGATGACATCATCACGACATCATCATGAGCCCTGACCGTGTCACTCATGTAATACTGTCTCCCTGGTAACTACCCGTTGTCACGGTGACAGCTGAGTTCCCCCGAGAGCCGAAAAGAGAACGTTTTGTGTGGGAATGGAGAGGGAGGGAGGAGGTGAGAGAGAGAGAAGGAGAGAGAGAGGAGGCGAGAGAGAGGAGGAGGAGAGAGAGGAGCAGAGTGGAGGATGGAGAGAGGGAGGAGGAGAGAGAGAGGAGCAGAGTGGAGGATGGAGAGAGAGAGGAGGATGGTGTGGATGGAAGGAAACCTTGCTGTGGCCTGACTGATAACCCAGAGCCCTATCAGCTTTCTCCAACCGCCCCTAATGTAGTACCCTGTCTGACATGGGCCTCCACACCTCCCCTAATGTAGTACCCTGTCCACACCTCCTCTAATGTAGCACCCTGTCCACACCTCCTCTAATGTAGAACCCTGTCTGACATGGGCCTCCACACCTCCTCTAATGTAGCACCCTGTCCACACCTCCTCTAATGTAGCACCCTGTCCACACCTCCCCTAATGTAGAACCCTGTCTGACATGGGCCTCCACACCTCTTCTAATGTAGACCCTGTCCACACCTCCCCTAATGTAGAACCCTGTCCACACCTCCCCTAATGTAGAACCCTGTCCACACCTCCCCTAATGTAGAACCCTGTCCACACCTCCCCTAATGTAGAACCCTGTCTGACATGGGCCTCCACACCTCCCCTAATGTAGAACCCTGTCTGACATGGGCCTCCGCACCTCCTCTAATGTAGAACCCTGTCCACACCTCCCCTAATGTAGAACCCTGTCCACACCTCCCCTAATGTAGAACCCTGTCTGACATGGGCCTCCACACCTCCCCTAATGTAGCACCCTGTCTGACATGGGCCTCCACACCTCCTCTAATGTAGAACCCTGTCCACACCTCCTCTAATGTAGCACCCTGTCCACACCTCCTCTAATGTAGAACCCTGTCCACACCTCCTCTAATGTAGCACCCTGTCCACACCTCCTCTAATGTAGCACCCTGTCCACACCTCCTCTAATGTAGAACCCTGTCCACACCTCCTCTAATGTAGAACCCTGTCCACACCTCCTCTAATGTAGCACCCTGTCCACACCTCCTCTAATGTAGCACCCTGTCCACACCTCCCCTAATGTAGCACCCTGTCCACACCTCCCCTAATGTAGAACCCTGTCTGACATGGGCCTCCACACCTCCCCTAATGTAGAACCCTGTCCACACCTCCCCTAATGTAGAACCCTGTCCACACTCCCTAATGTAGAACCCTGTCCACACCTCCCCTAATGTAGCACCCTGTCCACACCTCCCCTAATGTAGAACCCTGTCTGACATGGGCCTCCACGCCTCCCCTAATGTAGTACCCTGTCTGACATGGGCCTCCACACCTCCCCTAATGTAGAACCCTGTCCACACCTCCCCTAATGTAGAACCCTGTCTGACATGGGCCTCCACACCTCCCCTAATGTAGTACCCTGTCCACACCTCCCCTAATGTAGCACCATGTCCACACCTCCTCTAATGTAGAACCCTGTCCACACCTCCCCTAATGTAGTACCCTGTCTGACATGGGCCTCCACACCTCCCCTAATGTAGCACCCTGTCCACACCTCCTCTAATGTAGCACCCTGTCCACACCTCCTCTAATGTAGCACCCTGTCCACACCTCCTCTAATGTAGAACCCTGTCCACACCTCCTCTAATGTAGCACCCTGTCCACACCTCCTCTAATGTAGCACCCTGTCCACACCTCCTCTAATGTAGCACCCTGTCCACACCTCCCCTAATGTAGCACCCTGTCCACACCTCCCCTAATGTAGAACCCTGTCCACACCTCCTCTAATGTAGAACCCTGTCCACACCTCCTCTAATGTAGCACCCTGTCCACACCTCCCCTAATGTAGAACCCTGTCCACACCTCCTCTAATGTAGAACCCTGTCCACACCGCCTCTAATGTAGAACCCTGTCCACACCTCCCCTAATGTAGAACCCTGTCTGACATGGGCCTCCACACCTCCCCTAATGTAGAACCCTGTCCACACCTCCCCTAATGTAGAACCCTGTCTGACATGGGCTTCCACACCTCCCCTAATGTAGTACCCTGTCCACACCTCCCCTAATGTAGCACCCTGTCTGACATGGGCCTCCACACCTCCTCTAATGTAGAACCCTGTCTGACATGGGCCTCCACACCTCCTCTAATGTAGTACCCTGTCCACACCTCCCCTAATGTAGCACCCTGTCCACACCTCCCCTAATGTAGAACCCTGTCCACACCTCCCCTAATGTAGCACCCTGTCCACACCTCCCCTAATGTAGAACCCTGTCCACACCTCCCCTAATGTAGAACCCTGTCTGACATGGGCCTCCACACCTCCCCTAATGTAGAACCCTGTCTGACATGGGCCTCCACACATCCTCTAATGTAGAACCCTGTCCACACCTCCCCTAATGTAGAACCCTGTCCACACCTCCCCTAATGTAGAACCCTGTCTGACATGGGCCTCCACACCTCCTCTAATGTAGAACCCTGTCCACACCTCCTCTAATGTAGCACCCTGTCCACACCTCCTCTAATGTAGAACCCTGTCCACACCTCCTCTAATGTAGAACCCTGTCCACACCTCCTCTAATGTAGCACCCTGTCCACACCTCCTCTAATGTAGCACCCTGTCCACACCTCCTCTAATGTAGCACCCTGTCCACACCTCCTCTAATGTAGCACCCTGTCCACACCTCCCCTAATGTAGAACCCTGTCCACACCTCCCCTAATGTAGCACCCTGTCCACACCTCCTCTAATGTAGCACCCTGTCCACACCTCCCCTAATGTAGAACCCTGTCCACACCTCCCCTAATGTAGCACCCTGTCCACACCTCCCCTAATGTAGCACCCTGTCCACACCTCCCCTAATGTAGTACCCTGTCTGACATGGGCCTCCACACCTCCCCTAATGTAGAACCCTGTCCACACCTCCCCTAATGTAGCACCCTGTCCACACCTCCCCTAATGTAGTACCCTGTCTGACATGGGCCTCCACACCTCCCCTAATGTAGAACCCTGTCCACACCTCCTCTAATGTAGTACCCTGTCTGACATGGGCCTCCACACCTCCCCTAATGTAGAACCCTGTCCACACCTCCTCTAATGTAGCACCCTGTCCACACCTCCTCTAATGTAGCACCCTGTCCACACCTCCTCTAATGTAGCACCCTGTCCACACCTCCTCTAATGTAGCACCCTGTCCACACCTCCCCTAATGTAGCACCCTGTCCACACCTCCCCTAATGTAGAACCCTGTCCACACCTCCTCTAATGTAGAACCCTGTCCACACCTCCTCTAATGTAGCACCCTGTCCACACCTCCCCTAATGTAGAACCCTGTCCACACCTCCTCTAATGTAGAACCCTGTCCACACCGCCTCTAATGTAGAACCCTGTCCACACCTCCCCTAATGTAGAACCCTGTCTGACATGGGCCTCCACACCTCCCCTAATGTAGAACCCTGTCCACACCTCCCCTAATGTAGAACCCTGTCTGACATGGGCTTCCACACCGCCTCTAATGTAGAACCCTGTCCACACCTCCTCTAATGTAGTACCCTGTCTGACATGGGCCTCCACACCTCCCCTAATGTAGAACCCTGTCCACACCTCCTCTAATGTAGCACCCTGTCCACACCTCCTCTAATGTAGCACCCTGTCCACACCTCTAATGTAGCACCCTGTCCACACCTCCTCTAATGTAGCACCCTGTCCACACCTCCCCTAATGTAGCACCCTGTCCACACCTCCCCTAATGTAGAACCCTGTCCACACCTCCTCTAATGTAGAACCCTGTCCACACCTCCTCTAATGTAGCACCCTGTCCACACCTCCCCTAATGTAGAACCCTGTCCACACCTCCTCTAATGTAGAACCCTGTCCACACCGCCTCTAATGTAGAACCCTGTCCACACCTCCCCTAATGTAGAACCCTGTCTGACATGGGCCTCCACACCTCCCCTAATGTAGAACCCTGTCCACACCTCCCCTAATGTAGAACCCTGTCTGACATGGGCTTCCACACCTCCCCTAATGTAGTACCCTGTCCACACCTCCCCTAATGTAGCACCCTGTCTGACATGGGCCTCCACACCTCCTCTAATGTAGAACCCTGTCTGACATGGGCCTCCACACCTCCTCTAATGTAGTACCCTGTCCACACCTCCCCTAATGTAGCACCCTGTCCACACCTCCCCTAATGTAGAACCCTGTCCACACCTCCCCTAATGTAGCACCCTGTCCACACCTCCCCTAATGTAGAACCCTGTCCACACCTCCCCTAATGTAGAACCCTGTCTGACATGGGCCTCCACACCTCCCCTAATGTAGAACCCTGTCTGACATGGGCCTCCACACCTCCTCTAATGTAGAACCCTGTCCACACCTCCCCTAATGTAGAACCCTGTCCACACCTCCCCTAATGTAGAACCCTGTCTGACATGGGCCTCCACACCTCCTCTAATGTAGAACCCTGTCCACACCTCCTCTAATGTAGCACCCTGTCCACACCTCCTCTAATGTAGAACCCTGTCCACACCTCCTCTAATGTAGAACCCTGTCCACACCTCCTCTAATGTAGCACCCTGTCCACACCTCCTCTAATGTAGCACCCTGTCCACACCTCCTCTAATGTAGCACCCTGTCCACACCTCCTCTAATGTAGCACCCTGTCCACACCTCCCCTAATGTAGAACCCTGTCCACACCTCCCCTAATGTAGCACCCTGTCCACACCTCCCCTAATGTAGAACCCTGTCCACACCTCCCCTAATGTAGCACCCTGTCCACACCTCCCCTAATGTAGAACCCTGTCCACACCTCCCCTAATGTAGCACCCTGTCCACACCTCCCCTAATGTAGCACCCTGTCCACACCTCCCCTAATGTAGTACCCTGTCTGACATGGGCCTCCACACCTCCCCTAATGTAGAACCCTGTCCACACCTCCCCTAATGTAGCACCCTGTCCACACCTCCCCTAATGTAGTACCCTGTCTGACATGGGCCTCCACACCTCCCCTAATGTAGAACCCTGTCCACACCTCCTCTAATGTAGTACCCTGTCTGACATGGGCCTCCACACCTCCCCTAATGTAGAACCCTGTCCACACCTCCTCTAATGTAGCACCCTGTCCACACCTCCTCTAATGTAGAACCCTGTCTGACATGGGCCTCCACACCTCCTCTAATGTAGTACCCTGTCTGACATGGGCCTCCACACCTCCTCTAATGTAGCACCCTGTCCACACCTCCCCTAATGTAGAACCCTGTCTGACATGGGCCTCCACACCTCCTCTAATGTAGCACCCTGTCTGACATGGGCCTCCACACCTCCTCTAATGTAGAACCCTGTCTGACATGGGCCTCCACACCTCCTCTAATGTAGCACCCTGTCCACACCTCCTCTAATGTAGAACCCTGTCCACACCTCCCCTAATGTAGAACCCTGTCTGACATGGGCCTCCACACCTCCTCTAATGTAGCACCCTGTCCACACCTCCTCTAATGTAGAACCCTGTCCACACCTCCTCTAATGTAGAACCCTGTCCACACCTCCTCTAATGTAGCACCCTGTCCACACCTCCCCTAATGTAGAACCCTGTCTGACATGGGCCTCCACACCTCCCCTAATGTAGCACCCTGTCTGACATGGGCCTCCACACCTCCTCTAATGTAGAACCCTGTCCACACCTCCTCTAATGTAGCACCCTGTCCACACCTCCTCTAATGTAGAACCCTGTCCACACCTCCTCTAATGTAGAACCCTGTCCACACCTCCTCTAATGTAGCACCCTGTCCACACCTCCTCTAATGTAGCACCCTGTCCACACCTCCCCTAATGTAGCACCCTGTCTGACATGGGCCTCCACACCTCCCCTAATGTAGCACCCTGTCTGACATGGGCCTCCACACCTCCTCTAATGTAGCACCCTGTCCACACCTCCTCTAATGTAGTACCCTGTCCACACCTCCTCTAATGTAGCACCCTGTCCACACCTCCTCTAATGTAGAACCTAGTCCACACCTCCTCTAATGTAGTACCCTGTCCACACCTCCCCTAATGTAGAACCCTGTCCACACCTCCCCTAATGTAGCACCCTGTCCACACCTCCCCTAATGTAGAACCCTGTCTGACATGGGCCTCCACACCTCCTCTAATGTAGCACCCTGTCTGACATGGGCCTCCACACCTCCTCTAATGTAGAACCCTGTCTGACATGGGCCTCCACACCTCCTCTAATGTAGCACCCTGTCCACACCTCCTCTAATGTAGAACCCTGTCCACACCTCCCCTAATGTAGAACCCTGTCTGACATGGGCCTCCACACCTCCTCTAATGTAGCACCCTGTCCACACCTCCTCTAATGTAGAACCCTGTCCACACCTCCTCTAATGTAGAACCCTGTCCACACCTCCTCTAATGTAGCACCCTGTCCACACCTCCCCTAATGTAGAACCCTGTCTGACATGGGCCTCCACACCTCCCCTAATGTAGCACCCTGTCCACACCTCCCCTAATGTAGAACCCTGTCCACACCTCCCCTAATGTAGTACCCTGTCCACACCTCCCCTAATGTAGAACCCTGTCCACACCTCCCTAATGTAGTACCCTGTCCACACCTCCCTAATGTAGTACCCTGTCCACACTCCCCTAATGTAGAACCCTGTCCACACCTCCCCTAATGTAGAACCCTGTCCACACCTCCCCTAATGTAGAACCCTGTCCACACCTCCCCTAATGTAGAACCCTGTCCACACCTCCCCTAATGTAGTACCCTGTCCACACCTCCCCTAATGTAGTACC
>NC_088414.1:41175357-41180357 GCF_034236695.1 Oncorhynchus nerka
TGTGTGTGTAATTGCACGTAGGCTTGACCATGTTCCTGTCTTCATAATTGGCTAATGTAGCATAATGTCTTGGAAGAGAGAGAGAGAGACACAGAGAGAGAGAGAGAGAGAGAGAGAGAGAGAGGGAGAGAGAGAGAGAAGGAGAGAGAGAGAGAGGTAGAGACAGAGAGAGAGGGGGAGAGAGGAGCGAGAGAGAGCGAGAGGTAGAGACACAGAGAGAGAGAGACAGAGAGAGAGAGAGAGAGAGAGGTAGAGACACACAGAGAGAGAGAGAGAGAGAGAAGGAGAGAGAGAGAGAGGTAGAGACAGAGAGAGAGGGGGAGAGAGAGAGAGCGAGAGGTAGAGACAGAGAGAGAGAGAGAGAGAGAGAAGGAGAGAGAGAGAGAGGTAGAGAGAGAGGGGGGGAGAGAGAGAGAGCGAGGTAGAGACACAGAGAGAGAGAGAGAGAGAGAGAGAGAGAGAAGGAGAGAGAGAGAGAGGTAGAGACAGAGAGAGAGGGGGAGAGAGAGAGAGAGTGAGAGGTAGAGACAGAGAGAGAGAGAGAGAGAGAGGAGACAGCTCATGGGCTGCTGAGTTCTTCTACAAATAAAAATATAATTAAAGTTGGATAAATGTAGATAAACGTAGATATTTCCACATGGACTTAAACAGGATACTAACCTCTACATCATAACCTTCAATCCAAATCAAAACTCCAAAATGAAAACCATTTTGCCCTGCAGACCCCCAGCACTGATCACAGCTCTTCAAACTGTCCTGCAGACGAGGATAGTCACCCCCCCCACCAGCACCGATCACACCCCTTCAAACTGTCCTGCAGACGAGGATAGAAACACAGGGATAAATACACTGGTACAGAGAGACAGGAAACACAGGGATAAATACACTGGCACAGAGAGACAGGAAACAGGTTTTAATACACTGGTACAGAGAGACAGGAAACACAGGGATAAATACACTGGCACAGAGAGACAGGAAACACAGGGATAAATACACTGGTACAGAGAGACAGGAAACACAGGGATAAATACACTGGTACAGAGAGACAGGAAACACAGGGATAAATACACTGGTACAGAGAGACAGGAAACACAGGGATAAATACACTGGTACAGAGAGACAGGAAACACAGGGATAAATACACTGGTACAGAGAGACAGGAAACACAGGGATAAATACACTGGGACAGAGAGACAGGAAACACAGGGATAAATACACCGGTACAGAGAGACAGGAAACACAGGGATAAATACACTGGTACAGAGAGCAGGAAACACAGGGATAAATACACTGGTACAGAGAGACAGGAAACACAGGGATAAATACACTGGTACAGAGAGACAGGAAACACAGGGATAAATACACTGGTACAGAGAGACAGGAAACACAGGGATAAATACACTGGTACAGAGAGACAGGAAACACAGGGATAAATACACTGGGGATAACAAGTGACACCCGGAGGGGGTGTAGACGATCACAAGGACATGTGAAACAGATCAGGGTGTGACACTCTGAGACCACAGCAAAATCACACTCTGCTTGAACAGAGCTATGCTCAATCATGAGGCATCAACGCCAAAGGAACTGAATAAAATTAAGAATTGCTATAGGTAGAAGGAAAGTATTGTGGAAATCTACCAAAACACTATTAGGTAACAATAAATTCAATCCTTTCTATACAATTTCCTGGACAAAATCACTGTATTAGTGAAGGTGTAAACTTGGCAGTAGAAAACCTAAACAGGATATTTGACCTCTCAGCTTCCCTATCAAATCTAAACATTTCAAGCAGACATCCTAAGAAAATTAACAGCAATGATAAATGGTTTGATGAAGAATGCAAATTCCTAAGAAAGAAATGGAGAAACCTGTCCAACCAAAAACATAGAGACAACCTGATTCTACGCCTTCACTATGGTGAATCACTAAAACAATACAGAAATACACTACGGAAAAAGAAGGAACAGCACTTCTGAAATCAGCACAAGAATCCATAGACTCTAACCACTTCTGGGAACATTGAACAACTCAGAACAAAAACCAACACAAGGTTATGTATCCGAAACAGAGATGTCTGGGTAAACCACTTCTCCAATCTTTTTGGATCTATAACAAAGAACAAACATCAACACAAGGTTATGTATCCGAAACAGAGATGTCTGGGTAAACCACTTCTCCAATCTTTTTGGCTCTATAACAAAGAACAAACTGCAAAAACATATACATGATCAAATACAAAATCTTAGAATCAGCTATTAAAGACGACCAGAACCCACTGGATTCTCCAATTACATTGATGAACTACAGGACAAAATACAAAACCCTCCAACCCACAAAGGCCTGTGGGGTTGATGGTATTCTAAAGTGAAATGACAAAATATACAGACCACATATTCCAATTGGCTTTACATAAACATCCTCAGCTCTGGCATATTCCAATTGGCTTTACATAAACATCCTCAGCTCTGGCATATTCCAATTGGCTTTACATAAACATCCTCAGCTCTGGCATCTTCCTCAATATTTGGAACCATGGACTGATGACACCGATCCACAAAAGTGGAGACAAGAAGGGCCATCTATGCCATCGAAAGGAACATTCAATTCGACATACCAGTTGGGATCTGGCAAAAAGTACTTGAATCCGTCATAGAGCCCATTGCCCTTCATGGTTGTGAGGTCTGGGGTCCGCTCACCAACCAAGAATTCACAAAAGGGGACAAACACCAAATTGAGACTCTGCGCGCAGAATTCTGCAACATATCCTCTGTGTACAACATAGAACAAATAATGCTTGCAGAGCAGAATTAGGCTGATACCCACTAATTATCAACATCCAGAAAAGAGCCGTTAAATTCTACAACCACCTAAAAGGAAGTGATTCTCAAACCTTCCATAACAAAGCCATCACCTACAGAGAGATGAACCTGGAGAAAGCCAGAAACACAAACAGAACCCACAGAGCCCCAGGACAGCAACACAATTAGACCCAATGAAATCATGAGAAAACAAAAAGATAATTACTTGACACATTGGAAAGAATTAACAAAAAAACAGAGCAAACTAGAATGCTATTTGGCCCTAAACAGAGGGTACACAGTGGCAGAATACCTGACCACTGTGACTGACCCAATATTAAGGAAATATTATACTATGTATAGACTCAGTGAGCATAGCCTTGCTATTGAGAATGTTCACCGAAGGCATATATGACCAAATTAGAGGCACATATTTCCCTCAGATGACACAGAACCACGATTAATTAATTAATTAGATTTGTATTTTTTTGTTATAAACTCCCATATCTGTTGGGTGAAGTACAGCAATATTTGTGACCTGTTGCCACAAGACAAAGGGCAACCAGTGAAGAACAAACACCATTATAAATATACAACCTATATTTATGTTTATTTATTTTCCCTTGTTGTGCTTTAACTATTTGTACATCGTTACAACACTTTTGATATGTATATATATATATATATATATATTCAAATCTCTTTATTCTTCTGTGAGTGTATTATTTACTGTACATTTTTTATAGTTTATTTAACTTTTGTTTATTATTTATTTCACTTGCTTTGTCAATGTGAACATATGTTTCCCATGCCAATAAAATCCCTTAAATTGAAATTGGAATTGAATTGAGAGACAGAGAGATCTGTGAGAAGTCAGCTACTGCCTGTTCACTGACACAAGTTGACTACACACACACACACACACACACACACACACACACACACACACACACACACACACACACACACACACACACACACACACAAATCAAATCAAATGTATTTATATAGCCCTTCGTACATCAGCTGATATCTCAAAGTGCTGTACAGAAACCCAGCCTAAAACCCCAAACAGCAAGCAATGCAGGTGTAGAAGCACGTTGGCTAGGAAAAACTCCCCAGACAGGCCAGAACCTAGGAAGAAACCTAGAGAGGAACCAGGCTATGAGGGGTGGCCAGTCCTCTTTTGGCTGTGCCGAGTGGAAATTATAACAGAACATGGCCAAGATGTTCAAATGTTCATAAATGACCAGCATGGTCAAATAATAGGTCTGGGACGTCCGGTGAACAGGTCAGGTCACCATAGCCGCAGGCAGAACAGTTGAAACTGGAGCAGCAGCACGGCCAGGTGGACTGGGGACAGCAAGGAGTCATCATGTCAGGTAGTCCTGAGGCATGGTCCTAGGGCTCAGGTCCTCCAAGAGAGAGAAAGAAAGAGAGAAAGAGAGAATTAGAGAGAGCACACTTAAATTCACACAGGACACCGAATAGGACAGGAGAAGTACTCCAGATATAACAAACTGACCCTAGCCCCCCGACACATAAACTACTGCAGCATAAATACTGGAGGCTGAGACAGCAGGGGTCAGGAGACACTGTGGCCCCATCCGATGATACCCCCGGACAGGGCCAAACAGGAAGGATATAACCCCACCCACTTTGCCAAAGCACAGCCCCCACACCACTAGAGGGATATCTTCAACCACCAACTTACCATCCTGAGACAAGGCCGAGTATAGCCCACAAAGATCTCCGCCACCGCACAACCCAAGGGGGGTCGCCAACCCAGACAGGAAGACCACGTCAGTTACTCAACCCACTCAAGTGACGCACCCCTCCTAGGGATGGCATGAGAGAGCCCCAGTAAGCCAGTGACTCAGCCCCTGTATAGGGTTAGAGGCAGAGAATCCCAGTGGAAAGAGGGGAACCGGCCAGGCAGAGACAGCAACAGGCTCCAGAGCCTTTCCGTTCACCTTCACACTCCTGGGCCAGACTACACTCAATCATATGACCCACTGAAGAGATGAGTCTTCAGTAAAGACTTAAAGGTTGAGACCGTCTCTCACATGGGTAGGCAGACCATTCCATAAAAATGGAGCTCTATAGGAGAAAGCCCTGCCTCCAGCTGTTTGCTTAGAAATTCTAGGGACAATTAGGAAGCCTGCGTCTTGTGACCGTAGCGTACGTGTAGGTATGTAC
>NC_088414.1:41185357-41200357 GCF_034236695.1 Oncorhynchus nerka
GCTAGAGAGGGAGAGAGATGGAGAGCTAGAGAGGGAGAGAGATGGAGAGCTAGAGAGGGAGAGAGAGATGGAGAGCTAGAGAGGGAGAGAGATGGAGAGCTAGAGAGGGAGAGAGAGATGGAGAGCTAGAGAGGGAGAGAGATGGAGAGCTAGAGAGGGAGACAGATGGAGAGCTAGAGAGGGAGAGAGAGATGGAGAGCTAGAGGGAGAGAGAGATGGGGAGCTAGAGAGGGAGAGAGAGATGGAGAGCTAGAGAGGGAGAGAGAGATGGAGAGCTAGAGAGAGAGAGAGATGGAGAGCTAGAGAGGGAGAGAGATGGAGAGCTAGAGAGGGAGAGAGATGGAGAGCTAGAGAGAGAGAGAGATGGAGAGCTAGAGAGGGAGAGAGATGGAGAGCTAGAGAGGGAGAGAGATGGAGAGCTAGAGAGGGAGAGAGAGATGGAGAGCTAGAGAGGGAGAGAGAGATGGAGAGCTAGAGAGGGAGAGAGGGATAGAGAGCTAGAGAGAGAGATGGAGAGCTAGAGAGAGAGAGAGAGATGGAGAGCTAGAGAGGGAGAGATGGACATTTAAGACATTTAAGTCATTTAGCAGACGCTCTTATCCAGAGCGACTTACAAATTGGTGCTTTCACCTTATGACATCCAGTGGAACAGCCACTTTACAATAGTGCATCTAGGTCTTTTAAGGGGGGAGAAGGATTACTTTATCCTATCCTAGGTATTCCTTAAAGAGGTGGGGTTTCAGGTGTCTCCGGAAGGTGGTGATTGACTCCGCTGTCCTGGCGTCGTGAGGGAGTTTGTTCCACCATTGGGGGCCAGAGCAGCGAACAGTTTTGACTGGGCTGAGCGGGAACTGTACTTCCTCAGTGGTAGGGAGGCGAGCAGGCCAGAGGTGGATGAACGCAGTGCCCTTGTTTGGGTGTAGGGCCTGATCAGAGCCTGGAGGTACTGAGGTGCCGTTCCCCTCACAGCTCCGTAGGCAAGCACCATGGTCTTGTAGCGGATGCGAGCTTCAACTGGAAGCCAGTGGAGAGAGCGGAGGAGCGGGGTGACGTGAGAGAACTTGGGAAGGTTGAACACCAGACGGGCTGCGGCGTTCTGGATGAGTTGTAGGGGTTTAATGGCACAGGCAGGGAGCCCAGCCAACAGCGAGTTGCAGTAATCCAGACGGGAGATGACAAGTGCCTGGATTAGGACCTGCGCCGCTTCCTGTGTGAGGCAGGGTCGTACTCTGCGGATGTTGTAGAGCATGAACCTACAGGAACGGGCCACCGCCTTGATGTTATTTGAGAACAACAGGGTGTTGTCCAGGATCACGCCAAGGTTCTTAGCGCTCTGGGACGAGGACACAATGGAGTTGTCAACCGTGATGGCGAGATCATGGAACGGGCAGTCCTTCCCCGGGAGGAAGAGCAGCTCCGTCTTGCCGAGGTTCAGCTTGAGGTGATGATCCGTCATCCACACTGATATGTCTGCCAGACATGCAGAGATGCGATTCGCCACCTGGTCGTCAGAAGGGGGAAAGGAGAAGATTAATTGTGTGTCGTCTGCATAGCAAAGATAGGAGAGACCATGTGAGGTTATGACAGAGCCAAGTGACTTGGTGTATAGCGAGAATAGGAGAGGGCCTAGAACAGAGCCCTGGGGGACACCAGTGGTGAGAGCACGTGGTGAGGAGACGGATTCTCGCCACGCCACCTGGTAGGAGCGACCTGTCAGGTAGGACGCAATCCAAGCGTGGGCCGCGCCGGAGATGCCCAACTCGGAGAGGGTGGAGAGGAGGATCTGATGGTTCACAGTATCGAAGGCAGCCGATAGGTCTAGAAGGATGAGAGCAGAGGAGAGAGAGTTAGCTTTAGCAGTGCGGAGCGCCTCCGTGATACAGAGAAGAGCAGAGATGGGAGAGAGATGGAGAGCTAGAGAGGGCTAGAGAGCTAGAGAGCTAGAGAGCTAGAGAGGGAGAGAGATGGAGAGCTAGAGAGGGAGAGAGAGATGGAGAGGGAGAGAGAGATGGAGAGCTAGAGAGGGAGAGAGATGGAGAGCTAGAGAGGGAGAGAGATGGAGAGCTAGAGAGGGAGAGAGATGGAGAGCTAGAGAGGGAGAGAGATGGAGAGCTAGAGAGGGAGAGAGAGATGGAGAGCTAGAGAGGGAGATAGGGATGGAGAGCTAGAGAGAGAGAGAGAGAGAGATGGAGAGCTTGAGAGAGAGAGAGATGGAGAGCTAGAGAGGGAGAGAGATATGGAGAGCTAGAGAGGGAGAGAGAGATGGAGAGCTATAGAGAGAGAGAGAGAGAGATGGAGAGCTAGAGGGAGAGAGAGATGGAGAGCTAGAGAGGGAGAGAGAGATGGAGAGCTAGAGAGGGAGAGAGAGATGGAGAGCCAGAGAGGGAGAGAGAGATGGAGAGCTAGAGAGGGAGAGAGATGGAGAGCTAGAGAGGGAGAGAGATGGAGAGCTAGAGAGGGAGGGAGAGATGGAGAGCTAGAGAGGGAGAGAGAGATGGAGAGCTAGAGAGAGAGAGAGAGATGGAGAGCTAGAGAGGGAGAGAGAGATGGAGAGCTAGAGAGGGAGAGAGAGATGGAGAGCTAGAGAGGGAGAGAGATGGAGAGCTAGAGAGGGAGAGAGAGATGGAGAGCTAGAGAGGGAGAGAGATTGAGAGCTAGAGAGGGAGAGAGATGGAGAGCTAGAGAGGAAGAGAGAGATGGAGAGCTAGAGAGGGAGAGAGATGGAGAGCTAGAGAGGGAGAGAGATGGAGAGCTAGAGAGGGAGAGAGATGGAGAGCTAGAGAGAGAGAGAGAGATGGAGAGCTAGAGAGGGAGAGAGATGGAGAGCTAGAGAGGGAGAGAGATGGAGAGCTAGAGAGGGAGAGAGATGGAGAGCTAGAGAGGGAGAGAGAGATGGAGAGCTAGAGAGGGAGAGAGAGATGGAGAGCTAGAGAGAGAGAGAGAGATGGAGAGCTAGAGAGGGAGAGAGATGGAGAGCTAGAGAGGGAGAGAGATGGAGAGCTAGAGAGGGAGAGAGATGGAGAGCTAGAGAGGGAGAGAGATGGAGAGCTAGAGAGGGAGAGAGGATGGAGAGCTAGAGAGGGAGAGAGATGGAGAGCTAGAGAGGGAGAGAGAGATGGAGAGCTAGAGAGGGAGAGAGATGGAGAGCTAGAGAGGGAGAGATGGAGAGCTAGAGAGGGAGAGAGAGATGGAGAGCTAGAGGGAGAGAGAGATGGGGAGCTAGAGAGGGAGAGAGATGGAGAGCTAGAGAGGGAGAGAGATGGAGAGCTAGAGAGGGAGAGAGATGGAGAGCTAGAGAGGGAGAGAGATGGAGAGCTAGAGAGGGAGAGAGAGATGGAGAGCTAGAGAGGGAGAGAGAGATGGAGAGCTAGAGAGGGAGAGAGGGATAGAGAGCTAGAGAGAGAGATGGAGAGCTAGAGAGAGAGAGAGAGATGGAGAGCTAGAGAGGGAGAGAGAGATGGACATTTAAGACATTTAAGTCATTTAGCAGACGCTCTTATCCAGAGCGACTTACAAATTGGTGCTTTCACCTTATGACATCCAGTGGAACAGCCACTTTACAATAGTGCATCTAGGTCTTTTAAGGGGGGGGGAGAAGGATTACTTTATCCTATCCTAGGTATTCCTTAAAGAGGTGGGGTTTCAGGTGTCTCCGGAAGGTGGTGATTGACTCCGCTGTCCTGGCGTCGTGAGGGAGTTTGTTCCACCATTGGGGGGCCAGAGCAGCGAACAGTTTTGACTGGGCTGAGCGGGAACTGTACTTCCTCAGTGGTAGGGAGGCGAGCAGGCCAGAGGTGGATGAACGCAGTGCCCTTGTTTGGGTGTAGGGCCTGATCAGAGCCTGGAGGTACTGAGGTGCCGTTCCCCTCACAGCTCCGTAGGCAAGCACCATGGTCTTGTAGCGGATGCGAGCTTCAACTGGAAGCCAGTGGAGAGAGCGGAGGAGCGGGGTGACGTGAGAGAACTTGGGAAGGTTGAACACCAGACGGGCTGCGGCGTTCTGGATGAGTTGTAGGGGTTTAATGGCACAGGCAGGGAGCCCAGCCAACAGCGAGTTGCAGTAATCCAGACGGGAGATGACAAGTGCCTGAATTAGGACCTGCGCCGCTTCCTGTGTGAGGCAGGGTCGTACTCTGCGGATGTTGTAGAGCATGAACCTACAGGAACGGGCCACCGCCTTGATGTTATTTGAGAACAACAGGGTGTTGTCCAGGATCACGCCAAGGTTCTTAGCGCTCTGGGACGAGGACACAATGGAGTTGTCAACCGTGATGGCGAGATCATGGAACGGGCAGTCCTTCCCCGGGAGGAAGAGCAGCTCCGTCTTGCCGAGGTTCAGCTTGAGGTGATGATCCGTCATCCACACTGATATGTCTGCCAGACATGCAGAGATGCGATTCGCCACCTGGTCGTCAGAAGGGGGAAAGGAGAAGATGAATTGTGTGTCGTCTGCATAGCAAAGATAGGAGAGACCATGTGAGGTTATGACAGAGCCAAGTGACTTGGTGTATAGCGAGAATAGGAGAGGGCCTAGAACAGAGCCCTGGGGGACACCAGTGGTGAGAGCACGTGGTGAGGAGACGGATTCTCGCCACGCCACCTGGTAGGAGCGACCTGTCAGGTAGGACGCAATCCAAGCGTGGGCCGCGCCGGAGATGCCCAACTCGGAGAGGGTGGAGAGGAGGATCTGATGGTTCACAGTATCGAAGGCAGCCGATAGGTCTAGAAGGATGAGAGCAGAGGAGAGAGAGTTAGCTTTAGCAGTGCGGAGCGCCTCCGTGATACAGAGAAGAGCAGAGATGGGAGAGAGATGGAGAGCTAGAGAGGGCTAGAGAGCTAGAGAGCTAGAGAGGGAGAGAGATGGAGAGCTAGAGAGGGAGAGAGAGATGGAGAGGGAGAGAGAGATGGAGAGCTAGAGAGGGAGAGAGATGGAGAGCTAGAGAGGGAGAGAGATGGAGAGCTAGAGAGGGAGAGAGATGGAGAGCTAGAGAGGGAGAGAGAGATGGAGAGCTAGAGAGGGAGATAGGGATGGAGAGCTTGAGAGAGAGATAGATGGAGAGCTAGAGAGGGAGAGAGATATGGAGAGCTAGAGAGGGAGAGAGAGATGGAGAGCTATAGAGAGAGAGAGAGAGAGATGGAGAGCTAGAGGGAGAGAGAGATGGAGAGCTAGAGAGGGAGAGAGAGATGGAGAGCTAGAGAGGGAGAGAGATGGAGAGCTAGAGAGGGAGAGAGATGGAGAGCTAGAGAGGGAGGGAGAGATGGAGAGCTAGAGAGGGAGGGAGAGATGGAGAGAGAGACAGAGGGAGAGAGAGATGGAGAGTTAGAGAGAGACAGAGGGAGAGAGAGATGGAGAGAGAGACAGAGAGAGATGGAGAGCTAGAGAGAGACTGAGGGAGAGAGAGATGGAGAGCCAGAGAGGGAGAGAGAGATGGAGAGTTAGAGAGAGACAGAGAGAGAGACAGAAAGAGAGAGAGAGGGGGGGGGTGGAGAGAGGGAGAGAGGAGTGGAGAGAAATATAGATAATGAGAGGAAGTGAGAGGAGAGATGTGGGGAGAAAGAGAAAAAGAGAGGGGGAGATAGGAGAGAGGGGGATAGAAAGTGTGAGAAAGAGATGACATGTGAGAGGGGAGAGGTAAATCTTGAGTGAGAGAGAGGAGACAGAGAGAGATGAAGAAGAGATAGAGAGGGAGAGAGAGGAGAGAGCCCAATCCAATGGCATGTACCAGATGCTCAGCAGGCTCTGCTCACACTTACTGGTCTGATGCCAAGACACACGACTAACAACACTAGACACTATGGAACACAAAGCCTTCACTATCTCATCCTGGAATATCCAAGGCCTGAGGTCATCTGCCTTTGGCTTAAAGATCAGTAACCCAGATTTCATCAAAGAAATGCAGACAATGTCATCCTACAAGAAACATGGTGTAGAGGAGACAAACCCACTGGTTGCACTCTAGGTTACAGAGAGCTGGTAGTCCCATCCACCACACTACCAGGTGGGTGGTATAGAGGAGACAGACCCACTGGTTGCCCTCTAGGTTACAGAGAGCTGGTAGTCCCATCCACCAAACTACCAGGTGGGTGGTATAGAGGAGACAGACCCACTGGTTACCCTCTAGGTTACAGAGAGCTGGTAGTCCCTCCACCAAACTACCAGGTGGGTGGTATAGAGGAGACGGACCCACTGGTTACCCTCTAGGTTACAGAGAGCTGGTAGTCCCATCTACCAAACTACCAGGTGGGTGGTATAGAGGAGACAGACCCACTGGTTACCCTCTAGGTTACAGAGAGCTGGTAGTCCCTCCACCAAACTACCAGGTGGGTGGTATAGAGGAGACGGACCCACTGGTTACCCTCTAGGTTACAGAGAGCTGGTAGTCCCTCCACCAAACTACCAGGTGGGTGGTATAGAGGAGATGGACCCACTGGTTACCCTCTAGGTTACAGAGAGCTGGTAGTCCCTCCACCAAACTACCAGGTGGGTGGTATAGAGGAGACGGACCCACTGGTTACCCTCTAGGTTACAGAGAGCTGGTAGTCCCTCCACCACACTACCAGGTGGGTGGTATAGAGGAGACGGACCCACTGGTTACCCTCTAGGTTACAGAGAGCTGGTAGTCCATCCACCAAACTACCAGGTGGGTGGTATAGAGGAGACGGACCCACTGGTTACCCTCTAGGTTACAGAGAGCTGGTAGTCCCTCCACCAAACTACCAGGTGGGTGGTATAGAGGAGACAGACCCACTGGTTACCCTCTAGGTTACAGAGAGCTGGTAGTCCCATCTACCAAACTACCAGGTGGGTGGTATAGAGGAGACAGACCCACTGGTTACCCTCTAGGTTACAGAGAGCTGGTAGTCCCATCCACCAAACTACCAGGTGGGTGGTACAGAGGAGACGGACCCACTGGTTACCCTCTAGGTTACAGAGAGCTGGTAGTCCCTCCACCAAACTACCAGGTGGGTGGTATAGAGGAGACAGACCCACTGGTTACCCTCTAGGTTACAGAGAGCTGGTAGTCCCTCCACCAAACTACCCGGTGTGAAACAGGGACTCAGGGGGTATGCTAATTAGGTATTGATCGGACCTAACTCACTCAAAAGGAAATGATCTCAACAGAGAACAATGTCCTCCTGTGTGCTACCTATATCCCCCCACTAGAATCCCCATAATTTAAAGAAGACAGTTTCTCCATCCTGGAGGGGGAAATCAATCATTTCCAGGCCCAGGGACATGTACTAGTCTGTGGCGACCTAAATGCCAGAACTGGACAGAACCTGACACCCTCAGCACACAGGGGGACAAACACCTGCCTGGAGGTGACAGCATTCCCTCCCACATAGGCCCCCCTAGACACAACTATGACAACATAACCAACAAAAACGAGTCACAACTCCTGCAGCTCTGTCGCACGCTGGGTATGTACATAGTCAATGGTAGGCATCGAGGGGACTCCTATGGTAGGTACACCTATATCTCATCTCTTAGCAGTAGTACTGTAGACTACTTCATCACTGACCTCAACCCAGAGTCTCTCAGAGCGTTCACAGTCAGCCCACTGGCACCCCAATCAGACCACAGCAAAATAACACTACTTGAACAGAGCAATATTCAATCATGAGGCATGAAAGCCAAAGGAACTGAATAATATTAAGAAATGCTGTAGATGGAAGGGAAGTAGTGTAGAAACCTGTCAGAAAACTATTAGCCAACAACACATTCAACCCCTTTTAGACAACTTCCTGGACAAAATATTTCCCTGTAATGGTGAAGGTGTAAACTTGGCATTAGAAAACCTAAACAGGATATTTGACCTCTCAGCTTCACTATCAAATAAAACAAATTCAAGCAGACATCCTAAGAAAATCAATAACAATGACAAATGGTTTGATGAAGAATGCAAAAACCTAAGAAAGAAATGGAGAAACGCGTCCAACCAAAAATATAGAGACCCAGAAAACCTGAGTCTACGCCTTCACTATGGTGTATCCATTCATGGCCACGACCGTGGTGTGTGTGTTTGTGTGTGTGTGTGTGTGTGTGCGTGCGTTGCCTGTGTGTGTATGTGTGTGTGTGTGTGTGTGTGTGTGTGTGTGTGTGTGTGTGTGTGTGTGTGTGTGTGTGTGTGTGTGTGTGTGACCTAGCTGTCCTGCTGTTCTCCTTGCCGTAACCAATGGTGATTGATGATTGGAATGTTCTCATTCTGTCTTCCTGTGACCGAGTTCTACACACTCAGACATCACCTCAATGACTGGGAGTCAGACATCATCTCAATGACTGGGAGTCAGACATTATCTCAATGACTGGGAGTCAGACATCATCTCAATGACTGGGAGTCAGACATCATCTCAATGACTGGGAGTCAGACATCATGTCAATGACTGGGAGTCAGACATCATCTCAATGACTGGGAGTCAAACAGGCTGAGAGACTGGGAGTCAGACATCACCTCAATGACTGGGAGTCAGACATCACCTCAATGACTGGGAGTCAGACATCACCTCAATGACTGGGAGTCAGACATCACCTCAATGACTGGGACATCACCTCAATGACTGGGAGTCAGACATCACCTCAATGACTGGGAGTCAGACAGGCTGAGAGACTGGGAGTCAGACATCACCTCAATGACTGGGAGTCAGACATCACCTCAATGACTGGGAGTCAGACATCACCTCAATGACTGGGAGTCAGACATCACCTCAATGACTGGGAGTCAGACATCACCTCAATGACTGGGAGTCAGACATCATCCCAATGACTGGGAGTCAGACATCACCTCAATGACTGGGAGTCAGACATTATCTCAATGACTGGGAGTCAGACATCATGTCAATGACTGGGAGTCAGACATCATGTCAATAACTGGGAGTCAGACATCACCTCAATGACTGGGAGTCAGACAGGCTGAGAGACTGGGAGTCAGACATCACCTCAATGACTGGGAGTCAGACATCATCTCAATGACTGGGAGTCAGACATCACCTCAATGACTGGGAGTCAGACAGGCTGAGAGACTGGGAGTCAGACATCATCTCAATGACTGGGAGTCAGACAGGCTGAGAGACTGGGAGTCAGACATCATCTCAATGACTGGGAGTCAGACAGGCTGATAGACTGGGAGTCAGACATCATCTCAATGACTGGGAGTCAGACATCATCTCAATGACTGGGAGTCAGACATCACCTCAATGACTGGGAGTCAGACAGGCTGAGAGACTGGGAGTCAGACATCATCTCAATGACTGGGAGTCAGACATCATCTCAATGACTGGGAGTCAGACATCATGTCAATGACTGGGAGTCAGACATCATGTCAATGACTGGGAGTCAGACATCATGTCAATGACTGGGAGTCAGACATCATCTCAATGACTGGGAGTCACACAGGGCTTTTGACTTTCATGTGTCAGACATCATGTCAATGACTGGGAGTCAGACATCACCTCAATGACTGGGAGTCAGACATCATGTCAATGACTGGGAGTCAGACATCACCTCAATGACTGGGAGTCAGACATCATGTCAATGACTGGGAGTCAGACATCACCTCAATGACTGGGAGTCAGACATCACCTCAATGACTGGGAGTCAGACATCATCTCAATGACTGGGAGTCAGACATCATGTCAATGACTGGGAGTCAGACATCACCTCAATGACTGGGAGTCAGACATCACCTCAATGACTGGGAGTCAGACATCACCTCAATGACTGGGAGTCAGACATCACCTCAATGACTGGGAGTCAGACATCACCTCAATGACTGGGAGTCAGACAGGCTGAGAGACTGGGAGTCAGACATCACCTCAATGACTGGGAGTCAGACATCACCTCAATGACTGGGAGTCAGACATCACCTCAATGACTGGGAGTCAGACATCACCTCAATGACTGGGAGTCAGACATCACCTCAATGACTGGGAGTCAGACATCATCCCAATGACTGGGAGTCAGACATCACCTCAATGACTGGGAGTCAGACATTATCTCAATGACTGGGAGTCAGACATCATGTCAATGACTGGGAGTCAGACATCATGTCAATAACTGGGAGTCAGACATCACCTCAATGACTGGGAGTCAGACAGGCTGAGAGACTGGGAGTCAGACATCACCTCAATGACTGGGAGTCAGACATCATCTCAATGACTGGGAGTCAGACATCACCTCAATGACTGGGAGTCAGACAGGCTGAGAGACTGGGAGTCAGACATCATCTCAATGACTGGGAGTCAGACAGGCTGAGAGACTGGGAGTCAGACATCATCTCAATGACTGGGAGTCAGACAGGCTGATAGACTGGGAGTCAGACATCATCTCAATGACTGGGAGTCAGACATCATCTCAATGACTGGGAGTCAGACATCACCTCAATGACTGGGAGTCAGACAGGCTGAGAGACTGGGAGTCAGACATCATCTCAATGACTGGGAGTCAGACATCATCTCAATGACTGGGAGTCAGACATCATGTCAATGACTGGGAGTCAGACATCATGTCAATGACTGGGAGTCAGACATCATGTCAATGACTGGGAGTCAGACATCATCTCAATGACTGGGAGTCACACAGGGCTTTTGACTTTCATGTGTCAGACATCATGTCAATGACTGGGAGTCAGACATCACCTCAATGACTGGGAGTCAGACATCATGTCAATGACTGGGAGTCAGACATCACCTCAATGACTGGGAGTCAGACATCATGTCAATGACTGGGAGTCAGACATCACCTCAATGACTGGGAGTCAGACATCACCTCAATGACTGGGAGTCAGACATCATCTCAATGACTGGGAGTCAGACATCATGTCAATGACTGGGAGTCAGACATCACCTCAATGACTGGGAGTCAGACATCACCTCAATGACTGGGAGTCAGACATCACCTCAATGACTGGGAGTCAGACATCACCTCAATGACTGGGAGTCAGACATCATCTCAATGACTGGGAGTCAGACATCACCTCAATTACTGGGAGTCAGACATCACCTCAATGACTGGGAGTCAGACATCACCTCAATTACTGGGAGTCAGTCAGGCCTTGTGTGTGTATTTGATTGTCTTTGTGAGGTGTAAGAGGCTTTAGACAGACCTTATTTAAATAGTATGATATGATAAATTGATAGTCTACATTCATATAATAATATATTACAATAATACTGACTTTCATATAATAATATATTACAGTAATACTGACATACATATGATAATATATTACAGTAATACTGACTTTCATATGATAATATATTACAGTAATACTGACTTTCATATGATAATATATTACAGTAATACTGACATTCATATGATAATATATTACAGTAATACTGACTTTCATATGATAATATATTACAATATATTCTACATTCACATGACAATGCCAGGTAATCATTCCTTTTGAAGTCATTATCCTCCAATGATAATGTTGACTGTAATCTGTCAGACCTGTCCAATTACTTAACATCTTCTACGGTAATATACCGTAATAGTTTAACCAGTTTACAGCCAAGAGCACTCCGATGGTTTCTAATTTAATTTAAAGAGATATCAGGTCTTTAACCTTTATCTATAGTGGAGATATCATCTCTTCTTCCTGTATCTGCTCTAATTGAATCATATGCTCCTCCTCTTTTGTCCTGCCGTTGTTAGATGACTTTGCCATGCTGGGTGAATTTGCCGCGCACCTGAACACACATGTACACACACACACGCGCGCACACACACACACGCAGGCACGCACGCACACACACACACACACACACAGACACGCACACACACACACACACACACACATACACACACAGACACACACACATACACACACAGACACACACACACACACAGACACATACGCACACAGACACACACAGACACACACACACACTCCATTCTATTTCACTTCCTTTCTGTCCCTGCCCTTTCTGTTTCTGGGAGGAATTCATAAGTGACTTGTGTTTTCTGTTCGTATTGGTGATGTCAGAGTGTCTTAGTTATACGACCTTGACTCAACTCTCTCTCTCTCTTCCTCCCCTTTCCCCTCCCTCTCCTCCCTGTCTCTCTCTCTTCCACCCCTTTCCCCTCCCTCTCCTCCCTGTCTCTCTCCCTTCCTCCCCCTTTCCCCTCCCTCTCCTCCCTGTCTCTCTCCCTTCCTCCACCTTTCCCCTCCCTCTCCCTCACCTCCTTTCCTCCCCCTTTCCCCTCCCTCACCTCCCTGTCTCTCTCCCTTCCACCCCTTTCCCCTCCCTCTCCTCCCTGTCTCTCTCCCTTCCTCCCCCTTTCCCCTCCCTCTCCTCCCTGTCTCTCTCCCTTCCTCCCCCTTTCCCCTCCCTCTCCTCCCTGTCTCTCTTCCTTCCTCCCCCTTTCCCCTCCCTCCCTTTCTCTTTTCTCTCCTCCCCTCTCCCTTCTCCCTTTCACTCCTATCTTCCCTCTCTTTCTCCCTCCCTACCCGCCCCATCTCTCTCCCTTTCCCCTCCCTGTCCCTCACCTCCCTGTCTCTCTCCCTTCCTCCCTCCTTCCCTCTCTCTCCGCTCTTTCCCCCTCTCTCCCTCTCCTGACCCCTCACCTTTCCACCCACCCCCACCCTCCTTCCTCTCTCCTCTCACTCCTGTAGAGCACCTTTAAGTTTAAGTCGGAGAGTGATATTCACCTGGCCGAGCACCATAAGCAGGTAGGCAGGTCATTGAGGAACAGTTTTACATACGGTATGTGGTTGTCTTACCTAGCTATCATAAGATGAACAAGTGCCTCTGGGTAAGAGACGTCTGTTAAACGACTGAAATGTGTCGTGTAATGTACTGCAGGTCCTGTATGACGGGAAGCAGGCCAGCTCCATCTCTTTCACCTACAACGCCAAGGCCACCGACGCACAGCTCTGTCTGGAGTCATCGCCCAGAGAGAACGCATCCATCTTCGTTCACTCACCACACGCACTCATGCTGCAGGTTAGTGGGGTGTGTGTGTGTGTTTGTGTGTTTGTGTGTATGTGTGTGTGTCCTAACAGTGTGTTCTCTCATGTCTAGGATGTGAAGGCCATAGTGACCCACTCCATCCACAGTGCCATCCATTCTATAGGAGGGATTCAGGTCCTCTTCCCTCTCTTCTCACAACTGGACTACAGACAACTCAACGACAGCTCTGTGGACACCAGCGTGTGGTGAGTAGGAGGCAGGGAGGAGGGAGAGAGGGGGGAGAGAAGGAGAGAGGGGGAGAGAAGGAGGGAGGGGGAGAGAAGGAGAGGGGGAGAGAAGGAGAGAGGGGGAGAGAAGGAGAGAGGGGAGAGAGAAGGAGCGAGGGGGAGAGAAGGAGCGAGAGGGAGAGAAAGAGAGAGGGGGAGAGAAGGAGAGAGGGGAGAGAAGGAGAGAGGGGAGATAAGGAGAGAGGGGGAGAGAGGGGGAGAGAAGGAGAGAGGGGGAGATAAGGAGAGAGGGGGAGAGAAGGAGAGAGGGGGAGATGTGGAGAGAAGGAGAGAGGGGGGAGAGGGAGGAGACAGACAGACAACTGACCTCTACTATGGTTAATACTTCATGGCTTGTATAAAGACAGGGAGACACAGGGAGGCCAGACAGAGGGATAAATAGACAGAGGGGGATATATATATATATATATAAATATAGAGAGAGAGAGTTTTAGGAGAGAGAGGTCAGACAGAGGGGGGAGATAGAGAGAGTTTCAGGGAGAGAGAGAGACAGAGAGAAAGGTGGGGATATACAAAGATTTTTTCATACTGTCCTCTTAAGAATAATGCAGGACTATTTTGACAGGCTCAAAGTGATGGAGAATAAGGAGTAGGCCTGGTAGTCGCTCTCTCTCTCTCTCTCTCTCTCTCTCTCTCTCTCTGTCTCTCAGTCATTGTCTCTCTGTCTGTCTCTGTCTCTCTCTCTCTGTCTCTCTCTCTCGCTCTCTCTCTCTGTCTCGGTCTCTCTCTCTCTCTCTCTCTCTCTCTGTCTGTCTCTCAGTCGCTGTCTCTCTGTCTGTCTCGGTCTCTCTCTCGCTCTCTCTCTCTCTCTGTTGTATCTCCCTTTCTCTCTGTCGTCAACACACTCTGTGTTTCCAAAGTCCCAACCCCCCATTGTGTCATTAGTAAACCTGTAGAAAGACATGGGGTGAATCCTCTACATATTTAATGGCTCAGCAAAGCAATGTGTTTTTCTAGTTGGAAATACAGTACTATATCTCAACACTGTTACAGTACTATATATCTACACTGTTACAGTACTATATCTCTACACGGTTACAGTACTATATCTCTACACTGTTACAGTACTATATCTCTACACTGTTACAGTACTATATCTCTACACGGTTACAGTACTATATCTCTACACGGTTACAGTACTATATCTCTACACTGTTACAGTACTATATCTCTACACGGTTACAGTACTATATCTCTACACTGTTACAGTACTATATCTCTACACTGTTACAGTACTATATCTCTACACGGTTACAGTACTATATCTCTACACTGTTACAGTACTATAATACCACACTGTTCCAGTACTATATCTCTACACTGTTACAGTACTAAAATACTACACTGTTACAGTACTATATCTCTACACTGTTACAGTACTATATCTCTACACTGTTACAGTACTATATCTCTACACTGTTACAGTACTAAAATAATACACTGTTGCAGTACTATAATACTACACTGTTACAGTACTATAATACTACACTGTTACAGTACTATATCTCTACACTGTTACAGTACTATATCTCTACACTGTTACAGTACTAAAATACTACACTGTTACAGTACTATAATACTACACTGTTACAGTACTATAATACTACACTGTTACAGTACTATATCTCTACACTGTTACAGTACTATATCTCTACACTGTTACAGTACTATATCTCTACACTGTTACAGTACTATATCTCTACACGGTTACAGTACTATATCTCTACACAGTTACAGTACTATATCTCTACACTGTTACAGTACTATAATACCACACTGTTACAGTACTAAAATACTA
>NC_088414.1:41205357-41207857 GCF_034236695.1 Oncorhynchus nerka
CAACCGACCGTGATTGGGAGTCCCATAGGGCGGTGCACAATTGGCCCAGCGTCGTCCGGGTTTGGTCGGTGGAGGCTGTCCTTGTAACTAAGAATTTGTTCTTAACTGACTTGCCTAGTTAAATAAAGGATAAATCAAATGAAATAAAGGAGAGAACAGTTGAAAAGAAAGAAGCAGTGACATTTGAAACAACCCCAGGACTAGGAAGAGAGAGACATTTATTCACTAGTAGAAGTGAGCGTTTCGTCCCTTTAAGTTATTTTCCCCCGAGTATGTCCCAAATGGCACCCTATTCCCTATATAGTGCACTACTTTTAACCAGAGCCCTATGGGCTTCAAGTCAAAAGTAGTGCACTATAGGGAATAGGGTGCCATTTAGTGCACAACCTACCTCACTGTTCTTTTCTAGAATGTTATTGTGCCAGTCCTTTTCTTCTCCAGGGGAGAATGTGTTTCCAGTTCATATCCTGACTTTCAACCTCTGACCCTGGCTTGTGATTGGCTGCTCAGAGCAGCAGTAGAGCGGTGGTCCCCAATGGCAGCCTGTTTTAGTTCTAGACGACTGCTGCTGCTACAGATGTAGGATCTTAATTTGAGCCAGTTTGCTACAGCAGGAAAATAATCCTGCAGCAACAGGAAATGTGAAATGTTATGTGGATTATAATTCATTGACATTTTTGTAGGGGTTGAATCATTTTGTTGCATGGAAAAATAAAGTTGGAATTTCAAAGTGCAAATTATGAAATTTCAGAGGCTTTTTTAAACCGTGAATACACTGTTGGTCAATTCCTGCATTGCAGAGTCAAATTAAGATCCAACATGTGTTTCATGCTGTTTCTGCTGACTGCTTCACATCAGCCCCCTAAGACAGGGTTTCTTCATCCTGGTCCTGGGGACCCAAGGGGATGCACATTTTTAGTTTTTGCCCTACACACCTGACTGAAGTTGTATACTATGTGTTCTATGTAAAGAATAGGATGTCATTTGGGATGCGACCTCACTGTCCTCTCTATACCCTTCACTTATGGGTCCTATTGGACAGGTGATTGGAGAAAGATGGAGGAGAGGGAAAATAGAGAGGAGAAAGAGAGGGGAGAGAGAAGAGAGAGAGAGAGAGGGAAAGAGAGAGAAAGAGAGAGAGAGAAAGAGAGAGAGGTAGAAAGAGAGAGAGAGAGAGAGATAGAGAGAGAGAGAGGCCTACAGTTATACTTGACACTCTGATGTACACCGTAGCTCAGCTCTTAATGATGACAATTTGAATTAGCTGTGGGAGTGGGCATAGTGCCAGTCCAGTGAATTAGCTGTGGCAGTGGGTATAGTGCCAGTCCAGTGAATTAGCTGTGGCAGTGGGTATAGTGCCAGTCCAGTGAATTAGCTGTGGGAGTGAGTATAGTGCCAGTCCAGTGAATTAGCTGTGGCAGTGGGTATAGTGCCAGTCCAGTGAATTAGCTGTTTCAGTGGGCATAGTGCCAGTCCAGTGAATTAGCTGTTTCAGTGGGCATAGTGCCAGTCCAGTGAATTAGCTGTTTCAGTGGGCATAGTGCCAGTCCAGTGAATTAGCTGTTTCAGTGGGCATAGTGCCAGTCCAGTGAATTAGCTGTGGGAGTGGGTATAGTGCCAGTCCAGTGAATTAGCTGTGGCAGTGGGCATAGTGCCAGTCCAGTGAATTAGCTGTGGGAGTGAGTATAGTGCCAGTCCAGTGAATTAGCTGTGGCAGTGGGTATAGTGCCAGTCCAGTGAATTAGCTGTTTCAGTGGGCATAGTGCCAGTCCAGTGAATTAGCTGTTTCAGTGGGCATAGTGCCAGTCCAGTGAATTAGCTGTTTCAGTGGGCATAGTGCCAGTCCAGTGAATTAGCTGTTTCAGTGGGCATAGTGCCAGTCCAGTGAATTAGCTGTGGGAGTGGGTATAGTGCCAGTCCAGTGAATTAGCTGTGGCAGTGGGCATACTGCCAGTCCAGTGAATTAGCTGTTTCAGTGGGTATAGTGCCAGTCCAGTGAATTAGCTGTGGGAGTGGGTATAGTGCCAGTCCAGTGAATTAGCTGTGGCAGTAGGTATAGTGCCAGTCCAGTGAATTAGCTGTGGGAGTGGGTATAGTGCCAGTCCAGTGAATTAGCTGTGTCAGTGGGCATAGTGCCAGTCCAGTGAATTAGCTGTGGGAGTGGGTATAGTGCCAGTCCAGTGAATTAGCTGTGGGAGTGGGTATAGTGCCAGTCCATTGTATGCCTCGGCTACATCATTAGGAACACCTCATTAAGAGATACCTCATTAAGGTGAGCTCATTACGGCTGTTTTCAACCACCCTGGTCATTTCAATGAGCTCCGAGCTAAGTGCCTGTGCTGTCTGCGTGTGTAAGAGTTAGAGGAGAGAGATATGTATATTATACAGTATTATATTTGTATATTATCTACCTCACTTGCTTTGGCAATGTTAACATATGTTTCCCATGCCAATAAAGTCCCTTGAATTGAATTGAATTGATATCTAGAGGGATACATAG
>NC_088414.1:41212857-41270357 GCF_034236695.1 Oncorhynchus nerka
AGTCTACTATAGCAGCTATTAGTCTACTATAGCAGCTATTAGTCTACTATAGCAGCTATTAGTCTACTATAGCAGCTATTAGTCTACTATAGCAGCTATTGGTCTACTATAGCAGCTATTGGTCTACTATAGCAGCTATTAGTCTACTATAGCAGCTATTAGTCTACTATAGCAGCTATTAGTCTACTATAGCAGCTATTGGTCTACTATAGCAGCTATTGGTCTACTATAGCAGCTATTGGTCTACTATAGCAGCTATTAGTCTACTATAGCAGCTATTAGTCTACTATAGCAGCTATTGGTCTACTATAGCAGCTATTAGTCTACTATAGCAGCTATTAGTCTACTATAGCAGCTATTGGTCTACTATAGCAGCTATTAGTCTACTATAGCAGCTATTAGTCTACTATAGCAGCTATTAGTCTACTATAGCAGCTATTGGTCTACTATAGCAGCTATTGGTCTACTATAGCAGCTATTAGTCTACTATAGCAGCTCTACTATAGCAGCTATTGGTCTACTATGGCAGCTATTAGTCTACTATAGCAGCTATTAGTCTACTATAGCAGCTATTGGTCTACTATAGCAGCTATTAGTCTACTATAGCAGCTATTAGTCTACTATGGCAGCTATTAGTCTACTATAGCAGCTATTAGTCTACTATAGCAGCTATTAGTCTACTATAGCAGCTATTGGTCTACTATAGCAGCTATTAGTCTACTATAGCAGCTATTGGTCTACTATAGCAGCTATTAGTCTACTATAGCAGCTATTAGTCTACTATGGCAGCTATTGGTCTACTATAGCAGCTATTAGTCTACTATAGCAGCTATTGGTCTACTATAGCAGCTATTAGTCTACTATAGCAGCTATTAGTCTACTATGGCAGCTATTAGTCTACTATAGCAGCTATTAGTCTACTATAGCAGCTATTGGTCTACTATAGCAGCTATTGGTCTACTATAGCAGCTATTGGTCTACTATAGCAGCTATTAGTCTACTATAGCAGCTATTAGTCTACTATAGCAGCTATTGGTCTACTATAGCAGCACTATAGCAGCTATTGGTCTACTATAGCAGCTATTGGTCTACTATAGCAGCTATTGGTCTACTATAGCAGCTATTGGTCTACTATAGCAGCTATTGGTCTACTATAGCAGCTATTGGTCTACTATAGCAGCTATTGGTCTACTATAGCAGCTATTAGTCTACTATAGCAGCTATTGGTCTACTATAGCAGCTATTGGTCTACTATAGCAGCTATTGGTCTACTATGGCATCTATTGGTCTACTATAGCAGCTATTGGTCTACTATAGCAGCTATTGGTCTACTATAGCAGCTATTGGTCTACTATAGCAGCTATTGGTCTACTATAGCAGCTATTGGTCTACTATAGCAGCTATTGGTCTACTATAGCAGCTCTATTGGTCTACTATAGCAGCTATTGGTCTACTATAGCAGCTATTGGTCTACTATAGCAGCTATTAGTCTACTATAGCAGCTATTGGTCTACTATAGCAGCTATTGGTCTACTATGGCAGCTATTGGTCTACTATAGCAGCTATTGGTCTACTATAGCAGCTATTGGTCTACTATAGCAGCTATTAGTCTACTATAGCAGCTATTGGTCTACTATAGCAGCTATTGGTCTACTATAGCAGCTATTGGTCTACTATAGCAGCTATTAGTCTACTATAGCAGCTATTGGTCTACTATAGCAGCTATTGGTCTACTATAGCAGCTATTGGTCTACTATAGCAGCTATTGGTCTAGCAGCTATTGGTCAGCTATTGGTCTACTATAGCAGCTATTGGTCTACTATAGCAGCTATTGGTCTACTATAGCAGCTATTAGTCTACTATAGCAGCTATTGGTCTACTATAGCAGCTATTGGTCTACTATAGCAGCTATTGGTCTACTATAGCAGCTATTAGTCTACTATAGCAGCTATTGGTCTACTATAGCAGCTATTGGTCTACTATAGCAGCTATTGGTCTACTATAGCAGCTAGCTACTATAGCAACTATTAGTCTACTATAGCAGCTATTGGTCTACTATAGCAGCTATTGGTCTACTATAGCAGCTATTGGTCTACTATAGCAGCTATTGGTCTACTATAGCAGCTATTAGTCTACTATAGCAGCTATTAGTAGTCTACTATAGCAGCTATTGGTCTACTATGGCAGCTATTAGTCTACTAAGGCAGCTATTGGTCTACTATGTCAGCTATTAGTCTACTATAGCAGCTATTAGTCTACTATAGCAGATATTGGTCTACTATAGCAGCTATTGGTCTACTATAGCAGCTATTAGTCTACTATAGCAGCTATTAGTCTACTATAGCAGCTATTGGTCTACTATAGCAGCTATTAGTCTACTATAGCAGCTATTAGTCTACTATGGCAGCTATTGGTCTACTATGGCAGCTATTGGTCTACTATAGCAGCTATTGGTCTACTATGGCAGCTATTGGTCTACTATAGCAGCTATTGGTCTGGTCTACTATATGCAGCTATTGGTCTACTATAGTCAGCTATTAGCAGCTATTGGTCTACTATAGCAGCTATTAGTCTACTATAGCAGCTATTGGTCTACTATGGCCGCTATTGGTCTACTATGGCAGCTATTGGTCTACTATAGCAGCTATTGGTCTACTATGGCAGCTATTGGTCTACTATAGCAGCTATTAGTCTACTATAGCAGCTATTTGTCTACTATGGCAGATATTGGTCTACTATAGCAGCTATTAGTCTACTATAGCAACTATTAGTCTACTATAGCAACTATTAGTCTACTATATCAACTATTAGTCTACTATAGCAGCTATTAGTCTACTATAGCAACTATTAGTCTACTATAGATAGCAACTATTAGTCTACTATAGCAACTATTAGTCTACTATAGATAGCAACTATTAGTCTACTATAGCAACTATTAGTCTACTATAGCAACTATTAGTCTACTATAGATAGCAACTATTTGTCTACTATAGCAATTGGTCTATTAGCAGCTATTGGTCTACTATAGCAACTATTAGTCTACTATAGCAGCTATTGGTCTATTAGTCTACTATAGCAGCTATTGGTCTACTATAGCAACTATTAGTCTACTATAGCAGCTATTAGTCTACTATAGCAGCTATTAGTCTACTATAGCAACTATTAGTCTACTATAGCAACTATTGGTCTACTATAGCAGCTATTAGTCTACTATAGCAACTATTAGTCTACTATAGCAGCTATTGGTCTACTATAGCAGCTATTGGTCTACTATAGCAGCTATTGGTCTACTATAGCAGCTATTGGTCTACTATAGCAGCTATTGGTCTACTATAGCAGCTATTGGTCTACTATAGCAGCTATTGGTCTACTATAGCAGCTATTGGTCTACTATAGCAGCTATTAGTCTACTATAGCAGCTATTAGTAGTCTACTATAGCAGCTATTGGTCTACTATGGCAGCTATTAGTCTACTATGGCAGCTATTGGTCTACTATAGCAGCTATTAGTCTACTATAGCAGCTATTGGTCTACTATAGCAGCTATTGGTCTACTATAGCAACTATTGGTCTACTATAGCAACTATTAGTCTACTATAGCAGCTATTGGTCTACTATAGCAGCTATTGGTCTACTATAGCAACTATTAGTCTACTATAGCAGCTATTGGTCTACTATAGCAGCTATTAGTCTACTATGGCAGCTATTGGTCTACTATAGCAGCTATTGGTCTACTATGGCAGCTATTAGTCTACTATAGCAGCTATTGGTCTACTATAGCAGCTATTGGTCTACTATAGCAGCTATTGGTCTACTATAGCAGCTATTGGTCTACTATAGCAGCTATTGGTCTACTATAGCAGCTATTAGTCTACTATGGCAGCTATTGGTCTACTATAGCAGCTATTGGTCTACTATAGCAGCTATTGGTCTACTATAGCAACTATTAGTCTACTATGGCAGCTATTGGTCTACTATAGCAGCTATTGGTCTACTATAGCAGCTATTAGTCTACTATAGCAGCTATTGGTCTACTATAGCAGCTATTAGTCTACTATAGCAGCTATTGGTCTACTATAGCAGCTATTGGTCTACTATAGCAGCTATTGGTCTACTATAGCAGCTATTAGTCTACTATAGCAGCTATTGGTCTACTATAGCAGCTATTAGTCTACTATAGCAGCTATTAGTCTACTATAGCAGCTATTGGTCTACTATAGCAGCTATTGGTCTACTATAGCAGCTATTAGTCTACTATAGCAGCTATTAGTCTACTATAGCAGCTATTGGTCTACTATAGCAGCTATTAGTCTACTATAGCAGCTATTAGTCTACTATGGCAGCTATTGGTCTACTATGGCAGCTATTGGTCTACTATAGCAGCTATTGGTCTACTATGGCAGCTATTGGTCTACTATAGCAGCTATTGGTCTACTATGGCAGCTATTGGTCTACTATGTCAGCTATTAGTCTACTATAGCAGCTATTAGTCTACTATAGCAGCTATTGGTCTACTATAGCAGCTATTGGTCTACTATAGCAGCTATTGGTCTACTATAGCAGCTATTGGTCTACTATAGCAGCTATTGGTCTACTATAGCAGCTATTAGTCTACTATGGCAGCTATTGGTCTACTATAGCAGCTATTGGTCTACTATAGCAGCTATTGGTCTACTATAGCAACTATTAGTCTACTATGGCAGCTATTGGTCTACTATAGCAGCTATTGGTCTACTATAGCAGCTATTAGTCTACTATAGCAGCTATTGGTCTACTATAGCAGCTATTGGTCTACTATAGCAGCTATTATTGGTCTACTATAGCAGCTATTGGTCTACTATAGCAGCTATTGGTCTACTATAGCAGCTATTGGTCTACTATAGCAGCTATTGGTCTACTATAGCAGCTATTGGTCTACTATAGCAACTATTAGTCTACTATGGCAGCTATTGGTCTACTATAGCAGCTATTGGTCTACTATAGCAGCTATTAGTCTACTATAGCAGCTATTGGTCTACTATAGCAGCTATTAGTCTACTATAGCAGCTATTGGTCTACTATAGCAGCTATTGGTCTACTATATAGCAGCTATTGGTCTACTATAGCAGCTATTGGTCTACTATAGCAGCTATTGGTCTACTATAGCAGCTATTAGTCTACTATAGCAGCTATTAGTCTACTATAGCAGCTATTGGTCTACTATAGCAGCTATTGGTCTACTATAGCAGCTATTAGTCTACTATAGCAGCTATTAGTCTACTATAGCAGCTATTGGTCTACTATAGCAGCTATTGGTCTACTATAGCATTGGTCTACTATAGCAGCTATTGGTCTACTATAGCAGCTATTGGTCTACTATAGCAGCTATTAGTCTACTATAGCAGCTATTGGTCTACTATAGCAGCTATTGGTCTACTATGGCTATTAGTCTACTATAGCAGCTATTAGTCTACTATGGCAGCTATTGGTCTACTATGGCAGCGATTGGTCTACTATAGCAGCTATTGGTCTACTATGGCAGCTATTGGTCTACTATAGCAGCTATTGGTCTACTATGGCAGCTATTGGTCTACTATGTCAGCTATTAGTCTACTATAGCAGCTATTAGTCTACTATAGCAGCTATTGGTCTACTATGGCCGCTATTGGTCTACTATGGCAGCTATTGGTCTACTATAGCAGCTATTGGTCTACTATGGCATCTATTTGTCTACTATAGCAGCTATTAGTCTACTATAGCAGCTATTTGTCTACTATGGCAGATTATTGGTATTGGTCTACTATAGCAGCTATTAGTCTACTATAGTCTACTATAGCAGCATTGGTCTACTATTATTGTCTACTATAGCAACTATTAGTCTACTATAGCAACTATTAGTCTACTATAGCAGCTATTAGTCTACTATAGCAACTATTAGTCTACTATAGATAGCAACTATTAGTCTACTATAGCAACTATTAGTCTACTATAGATAGCAACTATTAGTCTACTATAGCAACTATTAGTCTACTATAGCAACTATTAGTCTACTATAGATAGCAACTATTTGTCTACTATAGCAACTATTAGTCTACTATAGCAACTATTAGTCTACTATAGCAACTATTAGTCTACTATAGCAGCTATTGGTCTACTATAGCAGCTATTGGTCTACTATAGCAGCTATTAGTCTACTATAGCAGCTATTGGTCTACTATAGCAGCTATTGGTCTACTATAGCAGCTATTGGTCTACTATAGCAGCTATTGGTCTACTATAGCAGCTATTAGTCTACTATAGCAGCTATTAGTAGTCTACTATAGCAGCTATTGGTCTACTATGGCAGCTATTAGTCTACTATGGCAGCTATTGGTCTACTATAGCAGCTATTAGTCTACTATAGCAGCTATTGGTCTACTATAGCAGCTATTGGTCTACTATAGCAACTATTGGTCTACTATAGCAACTATTAGTCTACTATAGCAGCTATTGGTCTACTATAGCAGCTATTGGTCTACTATAGCAACTATTAGTCTACTATAGCAGCTATTGGTCTACTATAGCAGCTATTAGTCTACTATGGCAGCTATTGGTCTACTATAGCAGCTATTGGTCTACTATGGCAGCTATTAGTCTACTATAGCAGCTATTGGTCTACTATAGCAGCTATTGGTCTACTATAGCAGCTATTGGTCTACTATAGCAGCTATTGGTCTACTATAGCAGCTATTGGTCTACTATAGCAGCTATTAGTCTACTATGGCAGCTATTGGTCTACTATAGCAGCTATTGGTCTACTATAGCTATTGCTATTGGTCTACTATAGCAACTATTAGTCTACTATGGCAGCTATTGGTCTACTATAGCAGCTATTGGTCTACTATAGCAGCTATTAGTCTACTATAGCAGCTATTGGTCTACTATAGCAGCTATTAGTCTACTATAGCAGCTATTGGTCTACTATAGCAGCTATTGGTCTACTATAGCAGCTATTGGTCTACTATAGCAGCTATTGGTCTACTATAGCAGCTATTGGTCTACTATAGCAACTATTAGTCTACTATGGCAGCTATTGGTCTACTATAGCAGCTATTGGTCTACTACTATAGCAGCTATTAGTCTACTATAGCAGCTATTGGTCTACTATAGCTATTAGTCTACTATAGCAGCTATTGTCTACTATAGCAGCTATTGGTCTACTATAGCAGCTATTGGTCTACTATAGCAGCTATTGGTCTACTATAGCTATTGGTCTATTATTGGTCTACTATAGCAGCTATTGGTCTACTATAGCAGCTATATAGCAGCTATTAGTCTACTATAGCAGCTATTAGTCTACTATAGCAGCTATTGGTCTACTATGGCAGCTATTGGTCTACTATGGCAGCTATTAGTCTACTATAGCAGCTATTAGCCTACTATGGCAGCTATTGGTCTACTATAGCAGCTATTAGTCTACTATAGCAACTATTAGTCTACTATAGCAGCTATTAGTCTACTATAGCAACTATTAGTCTACTATAGATAGCAACTATTAGTCTACTATAGCAACTATTAGTCTACTATAGATAGCAACTATTAGTCTACTATAGCAACTATTAGTCTACTATAGCAACTATTAGTCTACTATAGCAACTATTAGTCTACTATAGCAACTATTAGTCTACTATAGCAACTATTAGTCTACTATAGCAGCTATTGGTCTACTATAGCAACTATTAGTCTACTATTGCAACTATTAGTCTACTATAGCAACTATTAGTCTACTATAGCAGCTATTAGTCTACTATAGCGCGAGACGGCTGGGGTTGTTGCGGTCTCTCGTCTCTCTCTCCATTCTCCCTGTTCCCTGTGTCACTCGCTCACACTCACAGTAGTCTACACACACAACGGGTCTAGTCCTCGGGTCCGATTGGAACAGGTCTATATGGAGCTATTGGGTCTAGTCTACTATGGCAGCTATTGGTCTACTCAGCTATTGGTCTACTATAGAACAGGTCTAATAGCGCTATTGGTCTACTATAGCAGCTATTAGTCTACTATGGAGCAGGGTCCGCATTGGACCAGGTCTATCTACTATAGCAGCTATTGGTCTACTATAGCATGGAATAGCAGGTCTACTATAGGGTCTAGTCCTCGGGTCCGATTGGTCTAACAGCTATTGGTCTACTATATGGAACGGGTCTAGTATTAGTCTACTATAGCGGGTCTACTATAGCAGCTATTGGAACAGGTCTATATGGAACGGGTCTAGTCCTCGGGTCCGATTGGACCAGGTCTATATGGAACGGGTCTAGTCCTCGGGTCCTATAGATTGGAACAGGTCTATATGGAACGGGTCTAGTCCTCGGGTCTACTATAGATAGCAACTATTAGTCTACTATAGCAACTATTAGTCTATATAGAACGGGTTGGACCAGGTCTATATGGAACGGGTCTAGTCCTCGGGTCCGATTGGAACAGGTCTATATGGAACGGGTCTAGTCCTCGGGTCCGGTATGGAACGGTCTAGTCCTCGGGTCCGATTGGAACAGGTCTATATGGAACGGGTCTAGTCCTCGGGTCCGATTGGACCAGGTCTATATGGAACGGGTCTAGTCCTCGGGTCCGATTGGAACAGGTCTATATGGAACGGGTCTAGTCCTCGGGTCCGATTGGACCAGGTCTATATGGAACGGGTCTAGTCCTCGGGTCCGATTGGACCAGGTCTATATGGAACGGGTCTAGTCCTGGGTCGGGTCCGGTCTATATGGAACAGGTCTATATGGACCGGGTCTATATGGAACGGGTCTAGTCCTCGGGTCCGATTGGACCAGGTCTATATGGAACGGGTCTAGTCCTCGGGTCCGATTGGACCAGGTCTATATGGAACTAGTCCTCGGGTCCGATTGGAACAGGTCTATATGGAACGGGTCTAGTCCTCGGGTCCGATTGGAACAGGTCTATATGGAACGGGTCCTATATGGAACGGGTCTAGTCCTCGGGTCCGATTGGAACAGGTCTATATGGAACGGGTCTAGTCCTCGGGTCCGATTGGAACAGGTCTATATGGAACGGGTCTAGTCCTCGGGTCCGATTGGACCAGGTCTATATGGAACGGGTCTAGTCCTCGGGTCCGATTGGAACAGGTCTATATGGAACGGGTCTAGTCCTCGGGTCCGATTGGACCAGGTCTATATGGAACGGGTCTATATGGACCGGGTCTATATGGAACGGGTCTAGTCCTCGGGTCCGATCGGTCCGGGTCTATATGGAACGGGTCTAGTCCTCGGGTCCGATTGGACCGGGTCTATATGGAACAGGTCTATATGGACCGGGTCTATATGGAACGGGTCTAGTCCTCGGGTCCGATTGGACCGGGTCTATATGGAACGGGTCTAGTCCTCGGGTCCGATTGGACCGGGTCTATATGGAACGGGTCCGATTGGAACAGGTCTATATGGAACGGGTCTAGTCCTCGGGACCGATTGGACCAGGTCTATATGGAACGGGTCTAGTCCTCGGGACCGATTGGACCAGGTCTATATGGAACGGGTCTTGGACCAGGTCTATATGGAACGGGTCTAGTCCTCGGGACCGATTGGACCAGGTCTATATGGAACGGGTCTAGTCCTCGGGTCCGATTGGAACAGGTCTCTTTAAAATATAATCTAATATTAATGCATATCAGATCCGTATGGGAAAGCCCCAGGTCCATTTCTGAACGGGTATAACTTTCCTGTCCTCTACTTCAAACTAAATCAGAAAACAATTGAACCTTTTCTCAATGTCAACATCCCATTTACATAAGACTTTCATCGCCTGATGAAGAAAGACAATCCTAAAATAAGAGCGTTACGACTTTCATCGCCTGATGAAGAAAGACAATCCTAAAATAAGAGCGTTACGACTTTCATCGCCTGATGAAGAAAGACAATCCTAGAATAAGAGCGTTACGACTTTCATCGCGTGATGAAGAAAGACAATCCTAGAATAAGAGCGTTACGACTTTCATCGCGTGATGAAGAAAGACAATCCTAGAATAAGAGCGTTACGACTTTCATCGCGTGATGAAGAAAGACAATCCTAAAATAAGAGCGTTACGACTTTCATCGCGTGATGAAGAAAGACAATCCTAGAAGAAGAGCGTTACGACTTTCATCGCGTGATGAAGAAAGACAATCCTAGAAGAAGAGCGTTACGACTTTCATCGCGTGATGAAGAAAGACAATCCTAGAAGAAGAGCGTTACGACTTTCATCGCGTGATGAAGAAAGACAATCCTAGAAGAAGAGCGTTACGACTTTCATCGCGTGATGAAGAAAGACAATCCTAGAATAAGAAGCGAATAAGAGCGTACGACTTTCATCGCGTGATGAAGAAAGACAATCCTAAAATAAGAGCGTTACGACTTTCATCGCGTGATGAAGAAAGACAATCCTAGAAGAAGAGCGTTACGACTTTCATCGCGTGATGAAGAAAGACAATCCTAGAAGAAGAGCGTTACGACTTTCATCGCGTGATGAAGAAAGACAATCCTAGAAGAAGAGCGTTACGACTTTCATCGCGTGATGAAGAAAGACAATCCTAGAAGAAGAGCGTTACGACTTTCATCGCGTGATGAAGAAAGACAATCCTAGAAGAAGAGCGTTACGACTTTCATCGCGTGATGAAGAAAGACAATCCTAGAAGAAGAGCGTTACGACTTTCATCGCGTGATGAAGAAAGACAATCCTAGAAGAAGAGCGTTACAAGGACACTGCGTATGAAGAGGATGGGAACATTTGAATAACTTTGAAATGTGTGTACCCGGAATGACCATATTTGATCTAATTAAAAATAAACCCAAGGACGTAGTTATTCGCTGGTGGCGTAGAAGGCTAATGATCTGGCTGCAGAGCTGAAAATTTCTGGTTCAATCCAACATATTATCATTCTTTTTTTTAAAAGGCTGTATGATTTGTCATGTTTTATAATTATACAGAAAACACAGCTAGAGGGCAGAACACAGGGATCCCCAAATTAAACCCACCCCAACCCCCCCATGCTCTAACACAGGGATCCCCAAATTAAACCCACCCCAACCCCCCCATGCTCTAACACAGGGATCCCCAAATTAAACCCATCCCAACCCCCCATGCTCTAACACAGGGATCCCCAAATTAAACCCACCCAACCCCCCATGCTCTAACACAGGGATCCCCAAATTAAACCCACCCCAACCCCCCATGCTCTAACACAGGGATCCCCAAATTAAACCCATCCCAACCCCCCATGCTCTAACACAGGGATCCCCAAATTAAACCCACCCCAACCCCCATGCTCTAACACAGGGATCCCCAAATTAAACCCACCCCATCCCCCATGCTCTAACACAGGGATCCCCAAATTAAACCCACCCCAACCCCCATGCTCTAACACAGGGATCCCCAAATTAAACCCACCCCAACCCCCCATGCTCTAACACACACAGATCCCCTACCAAATTAAACCCATCCCAACCCCCCCATGCTCTAACACACGGGTCCCCTACCAAATTAAACCCACCCCAACCCCCCATGCTCTAACACAGGGATCCCCAAATTAAACCCACCCCAACCCCCCATGCTCTAACAGAACACACAGATCCCCTACCAAATTAAACCCACCCCAACCCCCCATGCTCTAACACAGGGATCCCCAAATTAAACCCACCCCAACCCCCCATGCTCTAACACACGGATCCCCAAATTAAACCCACCCCAACCCCCCATGCTCTAACAGAACACACAGATCCCCTACCAAATTAAACCCACCCCAACCCCCATGCTCTAACACACGGATCCCCAAATTTAACCCACCCCAAACCCCCATGCTCTAACACAGGGATCCCCAAATTAAACCCACCCCAACCCCCCATGCTCTAACACACGGATCCCCAAATGAAACCCACCCCAACCCCCATGCTCTAACACACGGATACCCAAATTTAACCCACCCCAACCCCCCATGCTCTAACACAGGGATCCCCTACCAAATTAAACCCACCCCAAACCCCCATGCTCTAACACAGGGATCCCCAAATTAAACCCACCCCATGCTCTAACAGAACACACAGATCCCCTACCAAATTAAACCCACCCCAAACCCCCATGCTCTAACACAGGGATCCCCAAATTAAACCCACCCCATGCTCTAACAGAACACACAGATCCCCTACCAAATTAAACCCACCCCAACCCCCCATGCTCTAACACAGGGATCCCCTACCAAATTAAACCCACCCCAACCCCCATGCTCTAACACAGGGGTGGGCAACTCCTCCAGGGCCTGATTGGGGCCCCCATTCCTAGTAAACACACCTGATATAAACTAATGTCATTCTAACCTGAAGACCATGATTAGGTGATTATTGGCGTCAGGTGTGTTAGATGGGGCTGGGGGAAAACTGTGACGTCAATCTGGCCCCCGAGAACTGGAGTTGCCCACCTCTTGCTCTAACAGAACACCCACGTATCCCCTACCAAATCAAACCCACCCCAACCCCCCCTTGCTCTAACAGAACACTCACGGATCCCCTACCAAATCAAACCCACCCCAACCCCCTTGCTCTAACAGAACACTCACGGATCCCCTACCAAATCAAACCCACCCCAACCCCCTTGCTCTAACAGAACACTCACGGATCCCCTACCAAATCAAACCCACCCCAACCCCCCCTTGCTCTAACAGAACACCCACGTATCCCCTACCAAATCAAACCCACCCCAAAACCAGACTTTAAGCAGGCTTGATATACAATGAGTAATATAATCAAATAGTAAAAAAAAAAAGACAAAGATATTATAAAACAAAAAGTAAAAAAATTATAAATTATAATGATATAAATTCTAGTTTGGGTTGTTTTATGGAGATGTGAAATTAGCTGGGTCCTTGTCTTCTACACGGGACAGATCAGGATTCCAGATATTATAACATGTAATTGCAGATAACCCTAAAGGAGTAGCGTATTTTCTCTAGTTTGAGATGTTGCAGAACTTCCTTTATCCAATGAAGTAGGAGGAAACCCATCCTATCACTTAAATAGTAGAGAAGACCGCTAGCTAGAAGAGTAGTGCATACCAGCCTGTTGCCCATGTTTAGAGGGGCCTCCTGCGGTGCCACTCCAGAGAACTGTTTAGAGGGGCCTCCTGCGGTGCCACTCCAGAGAACTGTTTAGAGGGGCCTCCTGCGGTGCCACTCCAGAGAACTGTTTGGAGGGGCCTCCTGCGGTGCCACTCCAGAGAACTGTTTGGAGGGGCCTCCTGCGGTGCCACTCCAGAGAACTGTTTGGAGGGGCCTCCTGCGGTGCCACTCCAGAGAACTGTTTGGAGGGGCCTCCTGCGGTGCCACTCCAGAGAACTGTTTGGAGGGGCTTCCGGCGGTACCACTCCAGAGAACTGTTTAGAGGGGCCTCCTGCGGTGCCGCTCCATAGAACTATTTAAAGGGGCCTCCTGCGGTGCCACTCCATAGAACTGTTTAGAGGGGCCTCCTGCGGTGCTACTCCAGAGAACTGTTTGGAGGGGCCTCCTGCGGTGCTACTCCAGAGAACTGTTTAGAGGGGCCTCCTGCGGTGCTACTCCAGATAACTATTTAAAGGGGCCTCCTGCGGTGGCGCTCCATAGAACTATTTAAAGGGGCCTCCTGCGGTGCCACTTCATATAACTATTTAAAGGGGCCTCCTGCGGTGCCGCTCCATAGAACTGTTTAGAAATAGGATGAAAGATTGTTATTTGTGCGGACTGCATCCATAGGGGAGGAGTAAAGGACTTTGATCTAGGACATATAATTGGGGCAGAATCCAAATAGTTTAAGAGTATAAAATAGATAATCCCACTCCACCCGATCAAATGCCTTCTCAGCATCAAGTAACAATATCTCTGTGGAGTGTCAGATGAAGAGGGATTATAAAATAAACTCAGCAACAACAAAAAAGAAGTGGCCCTTTTTCAGGCCCCTGTCTTTCAAAGATAATCCATAAAAATCAAAATAACTTCTCCAAATAACTACAATGAAGGTAACAGATCTTCATTGTAATGGTTTTAAACACTGTTTCCCATGCTTGTTCAATGAACCATAAACAATTAATGAACATGCACCTGTGCAACGGTCGTTAAGGCACTAACAGCTTACAGACGGTAGGCAATTAAGGTCACAGTTATGAAAACTTAGGACACTAAAGAGGACTTTCTACTGACTCTGAAAAACACCAATAGAAAGATGCCCAGGGTCCCTGCTCATCTGCGTGAACGTGCCTTAGGCTTACTGCAAGGGGCATGAGGACTGCTGATGTGGGCAGGGCAATAAATTGCAATGTCCGTACTTTGACACGCCTAAGACAGCGCTACAGGGAGACAGGTTGGACAGCTGATCATCCTCGCAGTGGCAGACCACGTGTTACAACACCTGCACAGGATCGGTACATCTGAACATCACACCTGCGGGACAGGTATAGGATGGCAACAACAACTGCCCGAGCTACACCAGGAATGCACAATCCCTCCATCAGTGCTCAGACTGTCCGCAATAGGCTGAGAGAGGCTGGTCTGAGGGCTTGTAGATCTGTTGTAAGGCAGGTCCTCACTAGACATCACTGGCAACAATGTCACCTATGGGCACAAACCCACCGTCGACGGACCAGACAGGACTGGCAAAAAGTGCTCTTCACTGATGAGTCACGGTTTTGTCTCACCAGGGGTGATGGTCGGATTTGCGTTTATTGTCAAAGGAATGAGCGTTACACCGAGGCCTGTACTCTGAAGTGGGATCGATTTGGAGGTGGCGGGTCCGTCATGGTCTGGGGCGGTGTGTCACAGCATCATCGGACTGAGCTTGTTGTCATTGCAAGTCTCAATGCTGTGCGTTACAGGGAAGACATCCTCCATGTGGTACCCTTCCTGCAGGCTCATCCTGACATGACCCTCCAGCATGACAATGCCACCAGACATACTGCTCGTTCTGAGCGTGATTTCCTGCGAGACAGGAATGTCAGTGTTCTGCCATGGACAGCGACGAGCCCGGATCTCAATCCCATCGAGCACGTCTGGTACCTGTTGGATTGGAGGGTGAGGGCTAGGGTCATTTCCCCACAGAAATGTCTGGGAACTTGCAGGTGCCTTGGTGGAAGACTGAGGTAACATCTCACAGCAAGAAACTTTCAAATCTGGTGCAGTCCACGAGGAGGAGATGCTCTGCGGTACTTAATGCAGCTGGTGGCCACACCAGATACTGAGTGTTACTTTTGATTTTGACCCCCCTTTGTTCAAGGACACATTATTCAATTTATGTTAGTCACATGTCTGTGGAACTTGTTCAGTTTATGTCTCAGTTGTTGATTCTTGCTATGTTCATACAAATATTTACACATGTTAAGTTTGCTGAAAATAAATGCAGTTGACAGTGAGAGGACGTTTTCTTGACCTACTGTATATGAACCACACTCAAGAGTTGATTTCCCTCCCCTTTTTTCAGAATAAGTGAAATATACGATTGTCTCATTGTTGAGGGTAAAGAGTTTGAGAAGAATGATTCCTAAAATACAGAATGCAAGAGAGGATAGAGTTGATCTGAGAACTATTTTAAGAATTCGCTCAGAAATCCGTTGGTTCAAGGGGATTTACCACACTGCATCAATTTCATTGTTATTTGGAGAGGTTATTTGGGGCGGCAGGGTAGCCTAGTGGTTAGAGCGTTGGACTAGTAACTGGAAGGTTGCAAGTTCAAGTCTCTGAGTTGACACGGTAAAAGTCTGTCGATCTGCCCCTGAACAAGGCAGTTAACCCACTGTTCCCCGGTAGGCCGTCATTGAAAATAAGAATTTGTTCTTAACTGACTTGCGTAGTTATATAAAGGTAAATAAATGGTCAACACAGTCTCTTCCACAGAGATCAGCTCTTCTATTTCAGCAGCTGTCTCAGGTTCAACTGTAGGAACATCTAAGCTCTCAAAGAAGGTGTGCAGTAAGGTGGCATTACCAGTGGATCCTGAGGCATTACCAGTGGATCCTGAGGCGTTACCAGTGGATCCTGACGCGTTACCAGTGGATCCTGACGCGTTACCAGTGGATCCTGACGCGTTACCAGTGGATCCTAACGCGTTACCAGTGGATCCTGAGGTGTTACCAGTGGATCCTGACGCGTTACCAGTGGATCCTGAGGCGTTACCAGTGGATCCTGACGCGTTACCAGTGGATCCTGAGGCGTTACCAGTGGATCCTGACGCGTTACCAGTGGATCCTGACGCGTTACCAGTGGATCCTGAGGCGTTACCAGTGGATCCTGAGGCGTTACCAGTGGATCCTGAGGCGTTACCAGTGGATCCTGACGCGTTACCAGTGGATCCTGAGGCGTTACCAGTGGATCCTGAGGCGTTACCAGTGGATCCTGAGGCGTTACCAGTGGATCCTGAGGCGTTACCAGTGGATCCTGACGTGTTACCAGTGGATCCTGAGGCGTTACCAGTGGATCCTGACGCGTTACCAGTGGATCCTGACGTGTTACCAGTGGATCCTGAGGCGTTACCAGTGGATCCTGACGCGTTACCAGTGGATCCTGAGGCGTTACCAGTGGATCCTGACGTGTTACCAGTAGATCCTGACGCTTTACCAGTGGATCCTGACGCGTTACCAGTGGATCCTGAGGCGTTACCAGTGGATCCTGAGGCGTTACCAGTGGATCCTGAGGCGTTACCAGCGGATCCTGAGGCGTTACCAGTGGATCATAACGCGTTACCAGTGGATCCTGAGGCGTTACCAGTGGATCCTGACGCGTTACCAGTGGATCCTGACGCGTTACCAGTGGATCCTGAGGCGTTACCAGTGGATCCTGAGGCGTTACCAGTGGATCCTGACGTGTTACCAGTGGATCCTGAGGCGTTACCAGTGGATCCTGAGGCGTTACCAGTGGATCCTGAGGCGTTACCAGTGGATCTTGACGCGTTACCAGCGGATCCTGACGCGTTACCAATTCTTCGTAAAAGTTCTGAAAACATGAACTGACCTCTAAATGATCCGTACATGTGTTACCCAGCCGATCCGTACACGTGTTACCCAGCCGATCCGTACACGTGTTACCCAGCTGATCCGTACACGTGTTACCCAGCCGATCCGTACACGTGTTACCCAGCCGATCCGTACACGTGTTACCCAGCCGATCCGTACACGTGTTACCCAGCCGATCCGTACACGTGTTACCCAGCTGATCCGTACACGTGTTACCCAGCTGATCCGTACACGTGTTACCCAGCCGATCCGTACACGTGTTACCCAGCCGATCCGTACACGTGTTACCCAGCCGATCCGTACACGTGTTACCCAGCCGATCCGTACACGTGTTACCCAGCTGATCCGTACACGTGTTACCCAGCTGATCCGTACACGTGTTACCCAGCTGATCCGTACACGTGTTACCCAGTCGATCCGTACACGTGTTACCCAGCTGATCCGTACACGTGTTACCCAGCCGATCCGTACACGTGTTACCCAGCTCGTCAGTTATCTCAGGTTTGATTTGAGGTTCTCTGACGCAGCCGGAGTGCTACCGTGTTTTCTGATTTCTCTAATTAAATTTAAATACACGTGTTTCTAAATCACTTACAATTCAGTCCGCAAATGGAAATGGCCATTAAATCTGAAAATAAACTTAATGGGGATTTATTCCAATCTGCTTTATTAAGGAGATACACATTTTACATACTGAGAATGTTGTGGTAAAACTTCATTATAACATTTTCTAAATACTCTTGAACATTTTGTAAGAACCTCTTAAGACAAGGTAAAATGTGTATTTATATTTCTATGGACCTCTTAAGACAAGGTAAAATGTATATTTATATTTCTATGGACCTCTTAAGACAAGGTAAAATGTATATTGCGTGAACATCAATGGAATATTATGTTAAACCCAAAATAAATAGGCTATGAACATCATAAGAACTGACTTATTTAATTCTTAAAACATCATAGGAATGTTCAGTGCAACCTAACTTAAACATGATATGAATGTTATCACAACTGAGCATATTTCATGTTCTGGAAACCTATCTCTTGTAATGTACACACTGGGAACCGTTAAAGAACTCAGAAAGGCTTTTCTGTCAACATTCTTGCAGCGGCAGAGTCACGTTTTGATACAAACATTATGAATGCCAGGACAACTGGAGAGTTTTAGTGTTTTGTCGACCTTTCTCTTTGCCAGGCTACACAGACACCTTGCTCCAGCCAAATACTATGCCACGTCCATGGACATTTGTTTCTTCTCCATATCGAGTCGCTCTCAGTTACTTTCATGGAATCCTGACACGTTCGGGCCCGTCTGATTGGTCCAGAAAACGATGGGTTGGGTCAGAGCCAGAACACACGTGGTTAAGCAGCGGGTTTGAAAATGTGTCATTGGCTTTGATACTCTGATTGGTTAGAGTCGATCCAATCACTGATGGTTTTGTTTTGTACCATGCCTCTCGTTACCACCAACAACTTCAACGATGGCAGTCTCAGACTAAAGCAGCTAATTTAGTCCTCAGGCTGCATATATCTGGTCCCCACAATGCTCCCACAACCTAAATAAATGTTTTAGGAACTTAAAAAAAAGAAATACATAAATCTATTATTCTTGGAATTTTCTTGCAACATCAAGCAAATTGTTTTTTTTTGCGCCCTAATAGAAACACTGTAATAATCCTCAGAAATGGACAGTTTTAGTGTTTTGGGGAAGATATCTCCTGTCATTTCCACACAATGTTCCCACAACATAATGAAGCGTTCTGGGAACCTTTAAAGAACACATTAAAATGTGTTCTGGGAAAATTCTTGTGAATGTTTTTTTGCCGTAAAAAGAAACATTGGGCACAACTGGACATTTTTGTTGTTGTTTTGGGAACATATCTTTTGTGACGTCACCAGAACTGTTCCCACAACATAACGAAACGTTCTGGGAACCTTTAAAGAACAGATTAAATGTTGTTGTAGGAACGTTCTCTCAACATCAGGGGAATGTTTTATACCAACATTCTAAAATCATTACCACGACTCGACAGTTTTTTTTTTAATGTTATGAGAACATTTGACGCAAACTAACAAATGTTCAGGGAACTTTCACAGAAGCAATGTTGGTTTGCTGGGTAGGTTGAATTAGCCGTATCTCTGAAAACCGCATCTATCCGGTTGTTGCCAACTCAAGGGTGGCTACTACTGTGGTTTGTTTTGTTGGGCTCCCCAGAGACTGTAGTTTATAAAATCATCCTCTGCTATCAACACTGTCTCCAAACATGCAACTTCAATTGATTGCTGCTGGCAGTCAACTAACGTTGTGTCTGTCTGTGTGTGTGTGTGTGTGTGTGTGTTTGTGTGTGTGTGTGTGTGTGTGTGTGTAATTGCTCTCCCCAACCTCCCTCCCCCTGTTTCTCTTTCTCTCTTTCTGTGTACGTGTGTATGTGTGTTTGTGTGTGTGTGTGTGTGTATGTGTGTGTGTGTGTGTGTATGTGTGTGTGTGTATGTGTGCATGTGCGCGTGTGTGTGTGTGTGTGTGTGTGTGTGTGTGTGTGTGTGCGTGTGTGCATGTGCGCGTGTGTGTGTGTGTGTGTGTATCTGTCTGTGTGCGTTCTCCTCCCAGGTCCAGCTGTCCCTGTACACCTACCTGTCTGCAGAGTTCATTGGCACGGCGACCATCTACAGCACCATCCGTCGCGTCGGTACCGTGCTGCAGCTGATGCACACGCTGAAGTACTACTACTGGGCCAGCAACCCACTGGAGAGCAGTGGCATCACACCTAAAGGACTGGGTACGTACACACACACACACACACACATACACACACACACACACACACACACACACACACACACACACACACACACATACACACACACACACACACACACACACACACACACACACACACACACACACACACACACACACACACACACACACACACACACACACATATGCACACACACACACACACACGCACACGCACGCACACTTGTGCACGCAGACATACACACACACACGCACGCACACTTGTGCACGCAGGCATACACACACACACAAGCACACTTGTGCACGCAGACACACACACACGCAGACACACAGACACACACACTTGTGCACGCAGACACACACACACACGCACACTTGTGCACGCAGACACACACACACACACGCACACTTGTGCACGCAGACACACACACACGCAGACACACAGACACACACACTTGTGCACGCAGACACACACACACAATGCACGCTCACATACACATATACAGATTACAGCTACACAGGTGCAGATTACAGATACACAGGTCAGCGTTATCTCTGTGTTGTTGTTGTTACCTCTGTGTTGTTGTTACCTCTGCGTTGTTGTTACCTCTGTGTCGTTGTTACCTCTCTGTTGTTGTTGTTACCTCTGTGTTGTTGTTGTTACCTCTGTGTCGTTGTTACCTCTGTGTTGTTGTTGTTACCTCTGTGTTGTTGTTACCTCTGTGTCGTTGTTACCTCTGTGTCGTTGTTACCTCTGTGTCGTTGTTACCTCTGTGTCGTTGTTACCTCTGTGTTGTTGTTGTTACCTCTGTGTCGTTGTTACCTCTGTGTCGTTGTTACCTCTGTGTTGTTGTTGTTACCTCTGTGTCGTTGTTACCTCTGTGTCGTTGTTACCTCTGTGTTGTTGTTGTTACCTCTGTGTCGTTGTTACCTCTGTGTCGTTGTTACCTCTGTGTTGTTGTTGTTACCTCTGTGTCGTTGTTACCTCTGTGTCGTTGTTACCTCTGTGTTGTTGTTACCTCTGTGTCGTTGTTACCTCTGTGTCGTTGTTACCTCTGTGTTGTTGTTACCTCTGTGTTGTTGTTACCTCTGTGTCGTTGTTACCTCTGTGTTGTTGTTGTTACCTCTGTGTCGTTGTTACCTCTGTGTTGTTGTTACCTCTGTGTCGTTGTTACCTCTGTGTTGTTGTTACTTCTGTGTTGTTGTTACCTCTGTGTCGTTGTTACCTCTGTGTCGTTGTTACCTCTGTGTTGTTGTTGTTACCTCTGTGTCGTTGTTACCTCTGTGTCGTTGTTACCTCTGTGTTGTTGTTACTTCTGTGTCGTTGTTACCTCTGTGTTGTTGTTACCTCTGTGTTGTTGTTGTTACCTCTGTGTTGTTGTTACCTCTGTGTCGTTGTTACCTCTGTGTCGTTGTTACCTCTGTGTCGTTGTTACCTCTGTGTCAGCAATACCTCTGTGTCAACGTTATCGCTGTGTCAGCATTACCTCTGTCTCAGCATTACCTCTGTGTGTCCTCATCAACCGTGTTCAGTAATGACCTCTCCTCTCCCAGAGGGCGGTATTGATCACCGGTTGCCACAAAACACACACATCATTACCTGGGCCAGGAAGAGACATGGCCTGGGGCACAGTTGGATTTTTAGAACAAATAAACATACACACACAGCCTTGAACACACACACACACACACACACACACACACACACACACACACACACACACACACACACACACACACACACACACACACACACAGCCTTGAACACACTGCATGTCACACTCAGATGAAAAGGAGTGTGTGATACGTTACGTGTGTATTCGTACCGCAGACCTGAATTTAACGTTGTGTTGATGTTTAATGTGTGGAGATGGAATGAGTGTTTTATTAGTGTTGTATTAACGTTGTTTTAACGTTGTATTAACGTTATTTTAACGTTATATTGACATTGTTTTGATGTTGTCTCTTGTGCAGATGGACCGAGGCCGTCCCAGAAGGAGATCATCTCTCTCAGAGCTTTCATGCTGCTGTTCCTCAAACAACTCATACTCAAGGTTACAATGTTTTACATACTACATACTACATGCATACTTCGTACTGTAGTTCCTCAAACAACTCATACTCAAGGTAACAATGTTTTACATACTACATACTACATGCATACTTCGTACAGTAGTTCCTCAAACAACTCATACTCAAGGTAACAATGTTTTACATTGTCGTGTCTTTACTATCATTAAATTGATACGCGATCAAACTGATTAATCATGTAACGGTAATTAACTAGGAAGTCGGGGCACCAAGGAAAATATTCACATTACAAAGTTATAATTTACCAATATAACCTTTCAGATATTTTCATATCTGATCAATAGTCTTCTGATTAATTCATTATTGACTTTACCTCACGTTAGTCTCATTCCAAACGTTATAAATTGTTGGTTATCTGCACGAACCCAGTCTTCACTATGAGTCATCCATATATCAATTGTCTTAAATCATTTATTTATTATTAACTAAGTAATTCACAGAAATGCATAAACAAACAAACAAAGTCAATATGGTTACAAGAAATGATAGGAGCATGTGCCCCTAGTGGGCTAAACCGGCATCGCGGCTTGGTGGACAAACGGAGAGTGGGGGTCAGCTGAGAAGTCACGACAGAGTTGATAATTATAACCATTGAAATGCTAATCCTTTACACATGAACGCTCACTCATTCGGGAACAATTGCAATCAATCAATATATTTACGCTCAGTGTGTCGTGATGATCTCTGGTGAGAAGTTTGTTTCTTTTGTAGAATTGTCCGTCTCTCTCTCTCTGTCGTGGTTATAGTGGATAGTTCAGAGTGACATTCATTCATGTTGTTGTAGGATGGATTTTTCGGCGGTTGTCGTTCTTCGTGTTCAATGATACCGAAATCCTAGCTGCAGACTAGTAATTAATATCAAAGACTTGTTCTTATTCTGTCGGTATCGATAGTCTAAGAGTTTAACCACGTGGTTAAAAGATTCAGCAATGGTCTGCAGCCTTTGTCCTCCCGTGATTGAGAGAAACATGGTCTACTTGAGGAATTCTCAAGATTGGGGTTTTATTCGGAATTGCAGAAAAGGGGCTGTCCCAGGATGCCTGACCCTAACTGGGCTCATGAGCGGTCCTCTGATTTAGTTAAACTCAAAAGGGAATTGGAGTTTCCTTCATTAAACAGTCCAAAATCACATTACACAATTTTACAAACAGTATCATCCTCACTCATTCACCGTATACAACAATTAGATGTAAACCTCATATCTGAGACTATTATATAAACAACATTATGGTAATGTGGCCACACCGTCTCCCATGAGCTTCCCCAAGTTGTACCAAACGGACCAGTTCGTAGCTGGATTCTTCACCGATCTTTTATACCTTCTCCGGAACGTAAACGTTGTTCGTACCTCAAGTTCTGTGAGGTGGAAGAAATTCCTTTGTTCGCTATGAAACTTCACTCTGTCTCTATACTGTTTGGCCATGAGGAGATCCACAGGAATTAATGACATCTCTCTGACCACAGCAGCCTAGTTGAAGGAGGCAAGGGGGAGGCAGGGAGAGGGGGATGGGGCTTGCTGTACATACTACATGCATGCATACTTCGTACAGTAGTTCCTCAAACAACTCATACTCAAGGTACTGAACTTCATACTACATGACTTGACAACTGTGAGAAGCATAGGAGTCAATGTGGGCCAGCAACCCTGTGGAACGCTATCAACACCTTGTAGAGTTTCATGCCCCGATAAATTGAGGCTGTTCTGAGGGCAAAAGGAGGTGCAACTCAATATTAGGAAGGTGTTCTTAATGTTTTGTACACTCAGTGCATATACTACACACATAAAACATCACTACATACTTAAGTACAGTATACTGTTCCGTATCGACTCATACTCAAGGTAAAGTTACTGAAATACATACCACATTCTGAAATGAATATATAAATGTTCTTTATAGAGATAAGTAAATTAAGAAGAGATACTTATTCACAGTGATGACCTCTCAAGATGCCAGTGTATTATCAAATAGATGACAAAACAGACACATCACAACAATACAGGACAGAAACGTGTAGTAAACGTGTAGTAAATGTTTGTCTTTTCCCCTCACGCCTCTTTCCCCTCACGCCTCTTTCCCCTCACTCCTCCTACCTCTCACTCCTCTTTCCCCTCACGCCTCTTTCCCCTCACTCCTCTTTCCCCTCACGCCTCTTTCCCCTCACGCCCCCCTCCCCTCACGCCTCTTTCCCCTCACTCCTCCTACCTTTCACGCCTCCCTCCCCTTACGCCTCTTTCCCCTCACTCCTCCTACCTCTCACTCCTCCCTCCTCTCACGCCTCTTTCCCCTCACTCCCTCCTCCCCTCTCCCCTCACTCCTCCCTCCCTCCCCTCACTCCTCCTTCCCCTCACTCCTCCCTCCCCTCACGCCTCTTTCCCCTCACTCCTCCTACCTCTCAATCCTCCCTCCCCTCACGCCTCTTTCCCCTCACTCCTCCTACCTCTCACTCCTCTTTCCCCTCATTCCTCTTTCACCTCACTCCTCTTTCCCCTCACTCCTCTCTCCCCTCATTCCTCTTTCCCCTCACTCCTCTTTCCCCTCACTCCTCTTTCCCCTCACCCCTCTTTCCCCTCACCCCTCTTTCCCCTCACTCCTCTTTCCCCTCACCCCTCTTTCCCCTCACCCTCTTTCCCCTCACTCCTCTTTCCCCTCACTCCTCTTTCCCCTCACCCCTCACTCCTCTTTCCCTTCACTCCTCTTTCCCCTCACTCCTCTTTCCCCTCACTCCTCTTACCTCTCACTCCTGATCCTCTCACTCCTCTTTCCCCTCACTCCTCTTTCCCCTCACTCCTCTTACCTCTCACTCCTCTTACCTCTCACTCCTGATCCTCTCACTCCTCTTTCTTCTCACTCCTCTTTCCCCTCACTCCTCTTACCTCTCACTCCTGATCCTCTCACTCCTCTTTCCTCTCACTCCTCTTTCCCCTCACGCCTCTTTCCCCTCACTCCTCCTACCTCTCACTCCTGATCCTCTCACTCCTCTTTCCCCTCACTCCTCTTTCCCCTCACTCCTCTTACCTCTCACTCCTGATCCTCTCACTCCTCTTTCCCCTCACTCCTCTTACCTCTCACTCCTGATCCTCTCACTCCTCTTTCCCCTCACTCCTCTTTCCCCTCACTCCTCTTACCTCTCACTCCTGATCCTCTCACTCCTCCCTCCCCTCACTCCTCTTTCCACTCACTCCTCTTTCCTCTCACTCCTCTTGCCCCTCACTCCTCTTTCCCCTCACTCCCCTTTCCCTCACTCCTCTTACCTCTCACTCCTGATCCTCTCACTCCTCCCTCCCCTCACTCCTCTTTCCACTCACTCCTCTTTCCTCTCACTCCTCTTTCCCCTCACTCCTCTTTCCCCTCACTCCTCTTTCCTCTCACTCCTCTTACCTCTCACTCCTGATCCTCTCACTCCTCCCTCCCCTCACTCCTCTTTCCACTCACTCCTCTTTCCTCTCACTCCTCCCTCCCCTCACTCCTCTTTCCACTCACTCCTCTTTCCTCTCACTCCTCTTTCCCCTCACTCCTCTTTCCCCTCACTCCTCTTTCCCCTTCTTTCCCATCACTCCTCTTTCCTCTCACTCCTCTTTCCCCTCACTCCTCTTTCCACTCACTCCTCTTTCCTCTCACTCCTCTTTCCCATCACTCCTCTTACCTTTCACTCCTGATCCTCTCACTCCTCCCTCCCCTCACTCCTCTTTCCACTCACTCCTCTTTTCCTCTCACTCCTCTTTCCCCTCACTCCTCTTTCCCCTCACTCCTCTTTCCTCCCACTCCTCTTTCCCCTCACTCCTCTTTCCCCTCACTCCTCTTTCCACTCACTCCTCTTTCCTCTCACTCCTCTTGCCCCTCACTCCTCTTTCCCCTCACTCCCCTTTCCCCTCACTCCTCTTTCCTCTCACTCCTGATCCTCTCACTCCTCTTTCCCATCACTCCTCTTACCTCTCACTCCTGATCCTCTCACTCCTCCCTCCCCTCACTCCTCTTTCCACTCACTCCTCTTTCCTCTCACTCCTCTTTCCCCTCACTCCTCTTTCCCCTCACTCCTCTTTCCTCTCACTCCTCTTACCTCTCACTCCTGATCCTCTCACTCCTCCCTCCCCTCACTCCACTTTCCACTCACTCCTCTTTCCTCTCACTCCTCCCTCCCCTCACTCCTCTTTCCACTCACTCCTCTTTCCTCTCACTCCTCTTTCCCCTCACTCCTCTTTCCCCTCACTCCTCTTTCCCATCACTCCTCTTTCCTCTCACTCCTCTTTCCCCTCACTCCTCTTTCCCTCACTCCTCTTTCCTCTCACTCCTCTTTCCCATCACTCCTCTTACCCATCCTGATCCTCTCACTCCTCCTCCCCTCACTCCTTTCCACTCACTCCTCTTTCCTCTCCTCCTCTTTCCCCTCACTCCTCTTTCCCCTCACTCCTCTTTTCCCTCACTCCTCTTTCCCCTCACTCCTCTTTCCCCCACTCCTCTTTCCCCTCACTCCTCTTTCCCCTCACTCCTCCTACCTCTCACTCCTCTTTCCTCTCACTCCTCTTTCCCCTCACTCCTCTTTCCCCTCACTCCTCTTACCTCTCACTCCTGATCCTCTCACTCCTCTTTCCCCTCACTCCTCTTACCTCTCACTCCTGATCCTCTCACTCCTCTTTCCCCTCACTCCTCTTTCCCCTCACTCCTCTTACCTCTACCTCTCACTCCTGATCCTCTCACTCCTCCCTCCCCTCACTCCTCTTTCCACTCACTCCTCTTTCCTCTCACTCCTCTTGCCCCTCACTCCTCTTTCCCCTCACTCCCCTTTCCCCTCACTCCTCTTACCTCTCACTCCTGATCCTCTCACTCCTCCCTCCCCTCACTCCTCGTTCCACTCACTCCTCTTTCCTCTCACTCCTCTTTCCCCTCACTCCTCTTTCCCCTCACTCCTCTTTCCTCTCACTCCTCTTACCTCTCACTCCTGATCCTCTCACTCCTCCCTCCCCTCACTCCTCTTTCCACTCACTCCTCTTTCCTCTCACTCCTCCCTCCCCTCACTCCTCTTTCCACTCACTCCTCTTTCCTCTCACTCCTCTTTCCCCTCACTCCTCTTTCCCCTCACTCCTCTTTCCCATCACTCCTCTTTCCTCTCACTCCTCTTTCCCCTCACTCCTCTTTCCACTCACTCCTCTTTCCTCTCACTCCTCTTTCCCATCACTCCTCTTACCTTTCACTCCTGATCCTCTCACTCCTCCCTCCCCTCACTCCTCTTTCCACTCACTCCTCTTTCCTCTCACTCCTCTTTCCCCTCACTCCTCTTTCCCCTCACTCCTCTTTTCCCTCACTCCTCTTTCCCCTCACTCCTCTTTCCTCCCACTCCTCTTTCCCCTCACTCCTCTTTCCCCTCACTCCTCTTTCCCCTCACTCCTCTTTCCCCTCCTCCCTCCCCTCACTCCTCTTTCCCCTCACTCCTCCTACCTCTCACTCCTCTTTCCCCTCACTCCTCCTACCTCTCACTCCTCTTTCCCCTCACTCCTCTTTCCCCTCACTCCTCACTCCTGTTTCCTCTCACCTAGGGTTGCAAAATTCCGGGAACTTTCAATAAATTCGCTGCTTTTCCAGAAATCCCAGTTAGATGATTTCCTGCTTATTCCATCCTAATTCCAGGAATTCTCCAACTGGAACGTATTGAAAGTTCAGAGAAATGTGCAACCCTGCTCTCATGGTTACTTTCATTTAGCAGACTCTCTTATCCAGAGCAACTTACAATGTAGTGTGACTGCATACATTTACATAATGTTTCCCCGTGGGAATCAAACTCACAACCCTGGGATTGTAATCTCCTCGTTCCTCCAGCTGAGCCTCATTCCTTCAGCTGAGCCTCGTTCCTCCAGCTGAGCCTCACTCCTCCAGCTGAGCCTCACTCCTCTAGCTGAGCCTCACTCCTCCAGCTGTGCCTCGTTCCTCCAGCTGAGCCTCGTTCCTCCAGCTGAGCCTCGTTCCTCCAGCTGAGCCTCGCTCTACTAGCTGAGCCTCGCTCTACCAGCTGAGCCTCGTTCCTCCAGCTGAGCCTCGTTCCTCCAGCTGAGCCTCGTTCTACCAGCTGAGCCTCGTTCCTCCAGCTGAGTCTCGCTCTACCAGCTGAGCCTCGTTCCTCCAGCTGAGCCTCGTTCCTCCAGCTGAGTCTCGCTCTACCAGCTGAGCCTCGTTCCTCCAGCTGAGCCTCGTTCCTCCAGCTGAGTCTCGCTCTACCAGCTGAGCCTCGCTCTACCAGCTGAGCCTCGTTCCTCCAGCTATGCCTCGTTCCTCCAGCTGAGTCTCGCTCTACCAGCTGAGTCTCGCTCTACCAGCTGAGTCTCGCTCTACCAGCTGAGCCTCGTTCCTCCAGCTGAGCCTCGTTCCTCCAGCTGAGGCTCGCTCTACCAGCTGAGCCTCGTTCCTCCAGCTATGCCTCGTTCCTCCAGGGACCCTACTTGTTTACTTGTTTGTCTGTTTGTTTGTTTATGTCCAAGCCCCCTTGGGGTTTCTGGGTAATCAGAGGTGGAGAATTGCATTATGGACCAGCGTTCCGGAAAGTGTGTGTGTGTGTGCATGCATATGTGTGTGTGTGAGCTTCCATCTCGGCGCTGTTGTTGTGCTTGTGTTGTTGACAGGAAACGTTTATTGTGGTTGCCTAGCAGTGCCTCTCATCTGTTAAAAGCCGTTTCCATCCCTCTTTCTCTCCTCTGGCCTTATCCGTCATCGTTTCCGCTGAATCGTCCCTTGCTCTCATCCCTCTTTCTCTCTCTATCTCATCCCTCTTTCTCTCTCTCGCTCATCCCTCTTTCTCTCTCTCTCATCCCTCTTTCTTTCCCTCTCTCTCATCCCTCTTTCTCTCTCTTATCCCTCTGTCTCTCTCATCCCTCTGTCTCTCTCTCTCCCTTCTCTCTCTCTCTCTCTCTCTTTTCTCTCTCTCTCATCCCTTTTTTCTCTCTCTCCTCCCTTCTTTCTCTCTCTTTCTCTCTCTCTCTCTTTCTCTCTCTCTCTCATCCCTTTTTTCTCTCTCTCCTCCCTTCTCTCTCTCTCTCTCTCTTTCTCTCTCTCTCTCATCCCTTTTTTCTCTCTCTCCTCCCTTCTTTCTCTCTCTTTCTCTCTCTCTCTCTCTCTCTTTTCTCTCTCTCTCTCATCCCTTTTTTCTCTCTCTCCTCCCTTCTCTCTCTCTCTCTCTCTCTTTCTCTCTCTCTCTCTCGACCTCTTGACCATTGCCAACAAAGGGTATATAACAAAGTATTGAGATAAACTTTTGTTATTGACCAGATACTTATTTTCCTCCATTTTTTTGCAAATAAATTCATAAAAAATCCTACAATGTGATTGTCTGGATTTTCTTTTCTAATTTTGTCTGTCATAGTTGAAGTGTACCTATGATAAAAATTACAGGCCTCTCTCATCTTTTTAAGTGGGAGAACTTGCACAATTGGTGGCTGACTAAATACTTTTTTGCCCCACTGTATATGTACAGTGTTGTAACAATGTACAAATGGTTAAAGTACACAAGGGAAAATAAATAAGCATAAATATGGGTTGTATTTACAATGGTGTTTGTTCTTCACTGGTTGCCCTTTTCTTGTGGCAACAGGTCACAAATCTTGCTGCTGTGATGGCACACTGTGGAATTTCACTGTGGAAATATGTCTCTCTATTATGGTCATAGATTTGGCGGTTAGGAAGTGCAGCTCAGTTTCCACCTCATTTTTTGGGCAGTGAGCACATAGCCTTTCTTCTCTTGAGAGCCATGTCTGCCTACGGCGGCCTTTCTCAATAGCAAGGCTATGCTCACTAAGTCAAATCAAATCAAATGTATTTGTCACATACACATGGTTAGCAGATGTTAATGCGAGTGTTGCGAAATGCTTGTGCTTCTAGTTCCAACAATGCAGTAGTAACCAACGAGTAATCTAACCTAACAATTCCAAAACTACTATCTTATACACACAAGTGTAAAGGGATAAAGAATAGTCTGTACATAGTCAAAGCTTTCCTTAAGTTTGGGTCAGTCACAGGGGTCAGGTATTCTGACCACTCTCTCTCTCTCCGTGTGTTTTCCAGGATCGGGGAGTGAAGGAAGATGAGCTACAAAGCATCCTGAACTACCTGCTCACCATGCATGAGGTAAACTCACACTCTACTGTGTGTGTTGTGTGTGTGTTGTTGTGTTTGTGTGTGTGTGTGTGTGTGTGTGTGTCTGTGTGGGTGTGTGTGTCTGTGTGTGTGTGTGTGTCTGTGTGGGTGTGTGTGTCTGTGTGTGTGTGTGTGTGTGTGTGTGTGTGTCTGTGTGGGTGTGTGTGTCTGTGTGTGTCTGTGTGTCTGTGTGTGTCATAACTAACTATCATCAAGTATTCTCTCATGGCTACAGCATTGTGAAGTGCAGTGGTGCACTGGTCTGACCAGCTCTGAGCATCACCATATCGTGCCCAGTGCTGGTGAGCTCAGAGGTCATACAGTATATCCACGTTCTGGGGAACTTTACAAACGTCCCAAATGAAAGTCTATTTCTACTGAACAGGCTGTCAGATACTTCTTTCTCCCCTCTTTCCTGTCTCTGTCTTTCCTCTCTCTCTCTCTCTCTCTCTCTCTCTCTCTCTCTCTCTCTCTCTCTCTCCCTCTCTCTCCTCTCTCTCTCTCTCTCTCTCTCTCCCTCTTTCCTCTCTCTCTTTCTCTCCCCTCTTTCCTCTCTCTCTGTCTCTCTCTCTCTCTCTTTCTTTCTCTCCACTCTTTCCTCTCTCTCTCTCTCTCTCTCTCTCTCTCTCGTCTCTCTCTTTCTCTCCCCTCTCTCTCTCCTCCCCCCGTCTCTCTCTCTCTCCCCATCTCCCCTTCTCTCTCTCTCACTCTCTCTCTTTCTATCCCTCCAGGATGATAATATCCATGATGTTCTTCAGTTGTTGGTGGCTCTGATGTCAGAACACCCAGCCTCCATGATCCCAGCCTTCGACCAGAGAAACGGCATACGGTATACACAAACACACACACACACACACACACACACACACATACAAACACAAACACAAACAAACACACACCTATCCAAAATGGTTGAGTTGGAGTCCATCTGCCATGATAGACATTTTAGATTTTAGATTACAGGTCCTTACAGGTACATGGGGGAACCTATCAACATGGGGGAACCTATCAACATGGGGAACCTATCAACATGGGGAACCTATCAACATGGGGAACCTATCAACATGGGGAACCTATCAACATGGGGAACCTATCAATATGGGGAACCTATCAACATGGGGGAACCTATCAACATGGGGGAACCTATCAACATGGGGAAACCTATCAACATGGGGAAACCTATCAACATGGGGGAACCTATCAACCTATCAACATGGGGAAACCTATCAACATGGGGGAACCTATCAACATGGGGAACCTGTCAACATGGGGAACCTGTCAACATGGGGAACCTGTCAACATGGGGAAACCTATCAACATGGGGAACCTATCAACATGGGGAACCTATCAACATGGGGAACCTATCAATATGGGGGAACCTATCAACATGGGGAACCTATCAATATGGGGAACCTATCAACATGGGGAACCTATCAACATGGGGGAACCTATCAACATGGGGGAACCTATCAATATGGGGAAACCTATCAATATGGGGAAACCTATCAACCTATCAACATGGGGAAACCTATCAACATGGGGAACCTATCAACATGGGGAACCTATCAACATGGGGAACCTATCAACATGGGGAACCTATCAACCTATCAGCATGGGGGAACCTATCAACATGGGGAAACCTATCAACATGGGGAAACCTATCAACATGGGGAACCTATCAACATGGGGAAACCTATCAACCTATCAGCATGGGGGAACCTATCAACATGGGGAAACCTATCAACATGGGGAACCTATCAACATGGGGGAACCTGTCAACCTATCAACATGGGGGAACCTGTCAACCTATCAACATGGGGAAACCTATCAACATGGGGAAACCTATCAACCTATCAACATGGGGAAACCTATCAACCTATCAACATGGAGAAACCTATCAACATGGGGGAACCTATCAACATGGGGGAACCTATCAACATGGGGGAACCTATCAACATGGGGAAACCTATCAACATGGGGGAACCTGTCAACATGGGGGAACCTATCAACATGGGGAAACCTATCAACATGGGGGAACCTATCAACATTGGGGAACCTATCAACATGGGGGAACCTATCAACATGGAGAAACCTATCAACCTATCAACATGGAGAAACCTATCAACATGGGGGAACCTATCAACATGGAGAAACCTATCAACCTGTCAACATGGGGGAACCTATCAACATGGGGGAACCTATCTACATGGGGGAACCTATCAACATGGAGAAACCTATCAACCTATCAACATGGAGAAACCTATCAACATGGGGGAACCTATCAACATGGAGAAACCTATCAACCTGTCAACATGGGGGAACCTATCAACATGGGGGAACCTATCTACATGGGGGAACCTATCAACATGGGGAACCTATCAACATGGGGGAACCTATCAATATGGGGGAACCTATCAACATGGGGGAACCTGTCAACATGGGGAAACCTATCAACATGGGGGAACCTATCAACATGGGGGAACCTATCAACATGGGGAACCTATCAACATGGGGGAACCTATCAACATGGGGAACCTATCAACATGGGGAACCTGTCAACATGGGGAACCTATCAACATGGGGAACCTATCAACATGGGGAACCTATCAACATGGGGAACCTATCAACCTATCAACATGGGGAAACCTATCAACCTATCAACATGGGGAACCGTATCAACATGGGGAACCTATCAACATGGGGAACCTATCAACATGGGGAACCTATCAACATGGGGAACCTGTCAACATGGGGAAACCTATCAACATGGGGAAACCTATCAACATGGGGGAACCTATCAACATGGGGGAACCTATCAACATGGGGAAACCTATCAACATGGGGAACCTATCAACATGGGGAACCTATCAACCTATCAACATGGGGAAACCTATCAACATGGGGGAACCTATCAACCTATCAACATGGGGAAACCTATCAACCTATCAACATGGGGGAACCTATCAACATGGGGAACCTATCAACATGGGGAACCTATCAACATGGGGAACCTATCAACATGGGGAACCTGTCAACATGGGGAAACCTATCAACATGGGGAAACCTATCAACATGGGGGAACCTATCAACATGGGGGAACCTATCAACATGGGGAACCTATCAACATGGGGAAACCTATCAACATGGGGAACCTATCAACATGGGGAAACCTATCAACATGGGGAAACCTATCAACATGGGGAACCTATCAACATGGGGAACCTATCAACATGGGGAAACCTATCAACATGGGGAACCTATCAACATGGGGAACCTATCAACATGGGGAAACCTATCAACATGGGGAAACCTATCAACCTATCAGCATGGGGGAACCTATCAACATGGGGAAACCTATCAACATGGGGAACCTATCAACATGGGGGAACCTGTCAACATGGGGAAACCTATCAACCTATCAACATGGGGAACCTATCAACCTGTCAACATGGAGAAACCTATCAACCTGGGGGAAACCTATCAACCTATCAACATGGGGAACCTATCAACATGGGGAAACCTATCAACATGGGGGAACCTGTCAACATGGGGAAACGTAGCAACATGGGGGAACCTATCAACATGGGGGAACCTATCAACATGGGGACCTATCAACATGGGGAAACCTATCAACATGGGGGAACCTATCAACATGGGGAAACCTATCAACATGGGGAACCTATCAACATGGGGAACCTATCAACATGGGGAAACCTATCAACATGGGGGAACCTATCAACATGGGGAACCTATCAACATGGGGGAACCTATCAACATGGGGAAACCTATCAACATGGGGGAACCTATCAACATGGGGGAACCTATCAACATGGGGGAACCTATCAACATGGGGAAACCTATCAACCTATCAACATGGGGAAACCTATCAACATGGGGGAACCTATCTACATGGGGGAACCTATCAACATGGGGGAACCTATCAACATGGGGAAACGTATCAACCTATCAACATGGGGAAACCTATCAACATGGGGAACCTATCAACATGGGGAAACCTATCAACATGGGGAACCTATCAACATGGGGGAACCTATCTACATGGGGAAACCTATCAACATGGGGGAACCTATCAACATGGGGAACCTATCAACCTATCAGCATGGGGGAACCTATCAACATGGGGAACCTATCAACCTATCAACATGGGGAAACCTATCAACCTATCAACATGGGGAAACCTATCAACCTATCAACATGGGGAACCTATCAACATGGGGAACCTATCAACATGGGGAACCTATCAACATGGGGGAACCTATCAACATGGGGAAACCTATCAACATGGGGAACCTATCAACATGGGGAACCTATCAACATGGGGAAACCTATCAACATGGGGGAACCTATCAACATGGGGGAACCTATCAACATGGGGGAACCTATCAACATGGGGAACCTATCAACCTATCAACATGGGGAAACCTATCAACCTATCAACATGGGGAAACCTATCAACCTATCAACATGGGGAACCTATCAACATGGGGAACCTATCAACATGGGGAACCTATCAACATGGGGAAACCTATCAACATGGGGGAACCTATCAACATGGGGGAACCTATCAACATGGGGGAACCTATCAACATGGGGAAACCTATCAACCTATCAACATGGGGAAACCTATCAACCTATCAACATGGGGGAACCTATCTACATGGGGGAACCTATCAACATGGGGGAACCTATCAACATGGGGGAACCTATCAACATGGGGGAACCTATCAACATGGGGAAACCTATCAACCTACAACATGGGGAAACCTATCAACATGGGGAACCTATCAACATGGGGAACCTATCAACATGGGGAACCTATCAACATGGGGAACCTATCAACATGGGGAAACCTATCAACATGGGGAACCTATCAACATGGGGAACCTATCAACATCAGCATGGGGAACCTATCAACATGGGGAACCTATCAACCTATCAACATGGGGAAACCTATCAACCTATCAACATGGGGAAACCTATCAACCTATCAACATGGGGAACCTATCAACATGGGGAACCTATCAACATGGGGAACCTATCAACATGGGGAAACCTATCAACATGGGGGAACCTATCAACATGGGGAACCTATCAACATGGGGAAACCTATCAACATGGGGAACCTATCAACATGGGGAACCTGTCAACATGGGGAAACCTATCAACATGGGGGAACCTATCAACATGGGGAAACCTATCAACATGGGGGAACCTATCAACATGGGGAAACCTATCAACATGGGGAAACCTATCAACATGGGGAACCTATCAACCTATCAGCATGGGGGAACCTATCAACATGGGGAAACCTATCAACATGGGGAACCTATCAACATGGGGGAACCTGTCAACATGGGGAAACCTATCAACATGGAGAAACCTATCAACCTATCAGCATGGGGGAACCTATCAACATGGGGAAACCTATCAACATGGGGAACCTATCAACATGGGGGAACCTGTCAACATGGGGAAACCTATCAACCTATCAACATGGGGAACCTATCAACCTGTCAACATGGAGAAACCTATCAACCTGTCAACATGGGGAAACCTATCAACCTATCAACATGGGGAACCCTATCAACATGGGGAAACCTATCAACATGGGGGAACCTGTCAACATGGGGAAACGTAGCAACATGGGGGAACCTATCAACATGGGGGAACCTATCAACATGGGGAAACCTATCAACATGGGGGAACCTATCAACATGGGGAACCTATCAACATGGGGAACCTATCAACATGGGGAACCTATCAACATGGGGAAACCTATCAACATGGGGAACCTATCAACATGGGGAACCTATCAACATGGGGAAACCTATCAACATGGGGGAACCTATCAACATGGGGAACCTATCAACATGGGGGAACCTATCAACATGGGGGAACCTATCAACATGGGGAAACCTATCAACCTATCAACATGGGGAAACCTATCAACATGGAGAAACCTATCAACCTATCAACATGGGGAACCTATCAACATGGGGGAAACGTATCAACCTATCAACATGGGGAACCTATCAACATGGGGAACCTATCAACATGGGGAAACCTATCAACATGGGGAACCTATCAACATGGGGGAACCTATCTACATGGGGAAACCTATCAACATGGGGGAACCTATCAACATGGGGAACCTATCAACCTATCAGCATGGGGGAACCTATCAACATGGGGAACCTATCAACCTATCAACATGGGGAAACCTATCAACCTATCAACATGGGGAAACCTATCAACCTATCAACATGGGGAACCTATCAACATGGGGAACCTATCAACATGGGGAACCTATCAACATGGGGGAACCTATCAACATGGGGAAACCTATCAACATGGGGAACCTATCAACATGGGGAACCTATCAACATGGGGAAACCTATCAACATGGGGGAACCTATCAACATGGGGGAACCTATCAACATGGGGGAACCTATCAACATGGGGAACCTATCAACCTATCAACATGGGGGAACCTATCAACCTATCAACATGGGGAAACCTATCAACCTATCAACATGGGGAACCTATCAACATGGGGAACCTATCAACATGGGGAACCTATCAACATGGGGAAACCTATCAACATGGGGAACCTATCAACATGGGGAAACCTATCAACATGGGGGAACCTATCAACATGGGGGAACCTATCAACCTATCAACATGGGGAAACCTATCAACCTATCAACATGGGGAACCTATCAACATGGGGGAACCTATCAACATGGGGAACCTATCAACATGGGGGAACCTATCAACATGGGGGAACCTATCAACATGGGGAACCTATCAACATGGGGAAACCTATCAACATGGGGAAACCTATCAACATGGGGAACCTATCAACATGGGGAACCTATCAACATGGGGAACCTATCAACATGGGGAACCTATCAACATGGGGGAACCTATCAACATGGGGAACCTATCAACATGGGGAACCTATCAACATGGGGAACCTATCAACATGGGGGAACCTATCAACATGGGGAACCTATCAACCTATCAACATGGGGGAACCTATCAACCTATCAACATGGGGAAACCTATCAACCTATCAACATGGGGGAACCTATCAACATGGGGAACCTATCAACATGGGGAACCTATCAACATGGGGAACCTGTCAACATGGGGAAACCTATCAACATGGGGGAACCTATCAACATGGGGAAACCTATCAACATGGGGAACCTATCAACATGGGGGAACCTATCAACATGGGGAACCTATCAACCTATCAACATGGGGAAACCTATCAACATGGGGAAACCTATCAACCTATCAACATGGGGAAACCTATCAACATGGGGGAACCTATCAACATGGGGGAACCTATCAACATGGGGAAACCTAGCAACATGGGGGAACCTGTCAACATGGGGAACCTATCAACATGGGGAAACCTATCAACATGGGGAACCTATCAACATGGGGAAACCTATCAACATGGGGAAACCTATCAACATGGGGAAACCTATCAACATGGGGGAACCTATCAACATGGGGAAACCTATCAACCTATCAACATGGGGAAACCTATCAACATGGAGAAACCTATCAACCTATCAACATGGGGAAACCTATCAACATGGGGGAACCTATCAACATGGGGAAACCTATCAACATGGGGGAACCTATCAACATGGGGGAACCTATCAACATGGGGAAACCTATCAACCTATCAACATGGGGAAACCTATCAACATGGGGAACCTATCAACATGGGGAAACCTATCAACATGGGGGAACCTATCAACATGGGGAAACCTATCAACATGGGGGAACCTATCAACCTATCAACATGGGGAACCCTATCAACCTGTCAACATGGGGAAACCTATCAACCTATCAACATGGGGAACCTATCAACATGGGGAAACCTATCAACATGGGGGAACCTATCAACATGGGGGAACCTATCAACATGGGGAACCTATCAACATGGGGAACCTATCAACATGGGGGAACCTGTCAACATGGGGAAACGTAGCAACATGGGGGAACCTATCAACATGGGGAAACCTATCAACATGGGGGAACCTATCAACATGGGGAAACCTATCAACATGGGGGAACCTATCAACATGGGGAACCTATCAACATGGGGAACCTATCAACATGGGGGAACCTATCAACATGGGGGAACCTATCAACATGGGGGAACCTATCAACATGGGGAACCTATCAACATGGGGAACCTATCAACATGGGGAACCTATCAACATGGGGAAACCTATCAACATGGGGAAACCTATCAACATGGGGAAACCTATCAACATGGGGAACCTATCAACATGGGGAACCTATCAACATGGGGGAACCTATCAACATGGGGAACCTATCAACATGGGGAACCTATCAACCTATCAACATGGGGAACCTATCAACATGGGGAACCTATCAACATGGGGAAACCTATCTACATGGGGAACCTATCAACATGGGGAACCTATCAACATGGGGAAACCTATCAACATGGGGGAACCTATCAACATGGGGAACCTATCAACCTATCAACATGGGGGAACAACCTATCAACATGGGGAACCTATCAACCTATCAACATGGGGAAACCTATCCCTATCAACATGGGGAAACCTATCAACATGGGGAACCTATCAACATGGGGAACCTATCAACATGGGGAAACCTATCAACATGGGGGAACCTATCAACATGGGGGAACCTATCAACATGGGGGAACCTATCAACATGGGGAACCTATCAACCTATCAACATGGGGAAACCTATCAACCTATCAACATGGGGAACCTATCAACATGGGGAACCTATCAACATGGGGAACCTATCAACATGGGGAAACCTATCAACATGGGGGAACCTATCAACATGGGGGAACCTATCAACATGGGGGAACCTATCAACATGGGGAAACCTATCAACCTATCAACATGGGGAAACCTATCAACCTATCAACATGGGGGAACCTATCTACATGGGGGAACCTATCAACATGGGGGAACCTATCAACATGGGGGAACCTATCAACATGGGGAAACCTATCAACATGGGGAACCTATCAACATGGGGAACCTATCAACATGGGGAAACCTATCAACATGGGGGAACCTATCAACATGGGGAACCTATCAACATGGGGAACCTATCAACCTATCAGCATGGGGGAACCTATCAACATGGGGAACCTATCAACCTATCAACATGGGGAAACCTATCAACCTATCAACATGGGGAAACCTATCAACCTATCAACATGGGGAACCTATCAACATGGGGAACCTATCAACATGGGGAAACCTATCAACATGGGGGAACCTATCAACATGGGGGAACCTATCTACATGGGGAAACCTATCAACATGGGGGAACCTATCAACATGGGGAACCTATCAACCTATCAGCATGGGGGAACCTATCAACATGGGGAACCTATCAACCTATCAACATGGGGAAACCTATCAACCTATCAACATGGGGAAACCTATCAACCTATCAACATGGGGAAACCTATCAACATGGGGAACCTATCAACATGGGGAAACCTATCAACATGGGGGAACCTATCAACATGGGGAAACCTATCAACATGGGGGAACCTATCAACATGGGGAACCTATCAACCTATCAACATGGGGAAACCTATCAACCTATCAACATGGGGAAACCTATCAACCTATCAACATGGGGAACCTATCAACATGGGGAACCTATCAACATGGGGGAACCTATCAACATGGGGGAACCTATCAACATGGGGGAACCTATCAACATGGGGGAACCTATCAACATGGGGAAACCTATCAACCTATCAACATGGGGAAACCTATCAACCTATCAACATGGGGGAACCTATCTACATAGGGGAACCTATCAACATGGGGGAACCTATCAACATGGGGGAACCTATCAACATGGGGAAACCTATCAACCTATCAACATGGGGGAACCTATCAATATGGGGGAACCTATCTACATGGGGGAACCTATCAACATGGGGGAACCTATCAACATTGGGGAACCTATCAACACGGGGGAACCTATCAACATGGGGAAACCTATCAACATGGGGAAACCTATCAACCTATCAACATGGGGAAACCTATCAACATGGGGGAACCTATCAACATGGGGGAACCTATCTACATGGGGGAACCTATCAACATGGGGGAACCTATCAACATTGGGGAACCTATCAACATGGGGGAACCTATCAACATGGGGGAACCTATCAACATGGGGAAACCTATCAACCTATCAACATGGGGAAACCTATCTACATGGGGGAACCTATCAACATGGGGAAACCTATCAACCTATCAACATGGGGGAACCTATCAACTAATCAACATGGGGGAACCTATCAACATGGGGAATCCTATCAACATGGGGAAACCTATCAACATGGGGGAACCTATCAACATGGGGAACCCTATCAACATGGGGAAACCTATCAACATGGGGGAACCTATCAACATGGGGGAACCTATCAATATGGGGAACCTATCAACATGGGGAACCTATCAACATGGGGGAACCTATCAATATGGGGGAACCTATCAACATGGGGAACCTATCAATATGGAGGAACCTATCAATATGGGGGAACCTATCAACATGGGGGAACCTATCAATATGGGGGAACCTATCAATATGGGGGAATCTATCAATATGGGGAACCTATCAACATGGGGAACCTATCAACATGGGGGAACCTATCAACATTGGGGAACCTATCAATATGGGGGAACCTATCAACATGGGGGACCTATCAACATGGGGAACCTATCAACATGGGGAACCTATCAACATGGGGGAACCTATCCTTGCCTGTCTGACTGTGTTTGTGTGTTCCAGGGTGATCTGTAAACTCCTAGCCTCTAACAGTGAGAACATCAGAGTCCAGGCTCTCAAAGTCCTGGGATACTTCCTCAAACACCTCGGACACAAGTGAGTACCTGGATGGATGTGTGTGTGTGTGTGTGTGTGTGTTTGTTGCGATTATCTGAGTATAGAACCTCCGCAAACAAACACAGACAATCATATTTCAACCCTGCAGGCGTGACACAAAACGCAGAAATAATAATATCATTCATGCCTTCCCTTTGACGAGCTTCTTTTGTTGGCACTCCAATATGTCCCATAAACATCACAAATGGTCCTTTTGTTCTATTAATTCCGTCGATATATATCCAAAATGTCCATTTATTTGGGGCGTTTGATCCAGAAAAACACTGGTTCCAACTCGCGCAACATGACTAGAAAATATCTCATAAGTTACCTGTAATCTTTGTCCAAACATTTCAAAGAACTTTTCCTAATACAATTTTATTTATTTATATTATATATATATATATATATATATTATAGTAGAACTTATATATTATATATTATATATTTATATTGATTTATTATGTCTTTTTTAAGGTAAATAATCGATAACATTTCAGACGGGATAAACTGTGTTCAATACCGGAGGAAAACAACGTGTAGCGAGCTTTCAGGTCACGCGCCTCTAACCAAGAGTACACTTCTCTCTACCCTCGTTCTGAACAGGGCTACTTCTTTTTTTCTCAAAGGAAAAACCTCAACCAATTTCTAAAGACTGTTGACATCCAGTGGAAGCAATAGGAACTGCAAGAAGGTCCCTTAGAAATCTGGATTCCCAATGAAATCTCATTGAAAAGAGAGTGACCAAAAATAAAAAAAATCTGAATGGTTTGTCCTCGGGGTGTCGCCTGCTACATAAGTTCTGTTGTACTCACAGACATGATTCAAACAGTTTTAGAAACTTCAGAGGGTTTTCTATCCAAATACTATACTAATACTATATCCAATACTAATAATATGCATATCTTAGCTTCTGGGCCTGAGTAGCAGGCAGTTTACTTTGGACACGCTTTTCATCCGGACGTGAAAATACTGCCCCCTATCCTTATTGTAGTTTTAATGAAGTTTACACAAGAGTACGAGTTCCATTAAGTGCCTATGTATATCTCAATGTTGAGATAGTTTCCACTTTGTTATAATGTTTAAATAATACTGTTATACCTTTTATATAAAATATGTCATGTGCAACAATATTGAAGGAACATTTGAATTTGCAGTGTAAAAACTTAACATGAAAAAAGTGCGAATGACATTTACACTCACGGGTAGCCAAAAACTACTATCTGAAAGCCACGCCCCCAATATGCCATGCCTTTGGATTACCCAAACATGTTTTGTTTTTTTAGGGGGTAGGCAGATATATTGTGGCTTCTATCAATGTATTTGTCTGCAGAATTTCCAATCCCCCATATATATATATTTTGTAAATATACTAGTCAAAAGTTTTAGAACACCTGTCATGTCTGCTCCCGCTCTTCCCTCCCCCTGAGGGTGCCAGGCTGCCCTGCATTACGCACTATTACACTCACCTGCCTTCCCTTGTCACGCACATCAGCGATATTGGGCTCAACTGGACTCACTCACCTGTTTATGACCTCCCCTGTATGTGTCAGTTCCCTGCTGATGCATAAAAAAATAAATGTGTGTTACTCGTGTGTCCACTATTTACCCTGCGCTGGGTTGTTGTTTTATTTGTAGAGTGTAGCAACAGGTGTAGGAGCTCAGTGTATAGGCCTAGAGAGTGTGTGTGTGGGTTGAGTTCATGTGACCCTGGCGGAATAACCGTTGTGACTGAGCGTTCTTCCTGTGAGGTGTAGCCCTGATCAGGAGCAAAGCATTCTGGGAGGGTTGTGACTGAGCGTTCTTCCTGTGAGGTATAGCCCTGATCAGGAGCAAAGCATTCTGGGAGGGTTGTGACTGAGCGTTCTTCCTGTGAGGTATAGCCCTGATCAGGAGCAAAGCATTCTGGGAGAGTTATTTATTACTTCTGACGTCCACACTTCCTATAGCACGATATCAGACCTGAGACCTGTGTGTGTGTGTGTGTGTGTGTGGGGGGGGATAAAGAAAGAGAGAGACGGAGAGAGATATTGTCCTCTTTATGAGCAAGCGATTGAGAGATTTTCCTCAGAACACATTATATGAGAACCCACCACCTGAGACCAGTGCTATAAAGATATAGGTCACCCTGATTATGACATCACAAATGTAACATCGGAGAGACAGCGGTCCTCACTGTTGGAGAGCCAGACACCACTAGTCGCTACCATTAGCAGTAACTCAATCAATCAATCCAGATGTATTTATAGAGCTATTTATTACATTAGCAGTGGTCACTAAGTCTTTCCACAGAAACCCATCCTGGAACACAAAGAGCAAGTGGAAGCACAGGACTGCTGGCTAAGGAAACAACGCTCAACTTATGGATGGATGGCATTCTATTCACTATAATACAGAACAGAGGAACTGTGCTGCCTCCAGTCTGAATGAGAGGAGAGAGGAGGAGAGATCTGTCTCCATTCTGAATGAGAGGAGAGAGGAGGAGAGATCTGTCTCCATTCTGAATGAGAGGAGAGAGGAGGGGAGATCTGTCTCCATTCTGAATGAGAGGAGAGAATGAGAGGAGGTCTCCAGGGAGGAGAGATCTGTCTCCAGTCTGAATGAGAGGAGAGAGGAGGAGAGATCTGTCTCCATTCTGAATGAGAGGAGAGAGGAGGGGAGATCTGTCTCCAGTCTGAATGAGAGGAGAGAGGAGGAGAGATCTGTCTCCATTCTGAATGAGAGGAGAGAGGAGGGGAGATCTGTCTCCATTCTGAATGAGAGGAGAGAGGAGGGGAGATCTGTCTCCAGTCTGAATGAGAGGAGAGAGGAGGAGAGATCTGTCTCCATTCTGAATGAGAGGAGAGAGAGGGAGATCTGTCTCCATTCTGAATGAGAGGAGAGAGGAGGAGAGATCTGTCTCCATTCTGAATGAGAGGAGAGAGGAGGAGAGATCTGTCTCCATTCTGAATGAGAGGAGAGATCTGTCTCCAGTCTGAATGAGAGGAGAGAGGAGGAGAGATCTGTCTCCATTCTGAATGAGAGGAGAGATCTGTCTCCAGTCTGAATGAGAGGAGAGTCTGAATGAGAGGAGAGATCTGTCTCCAGTCTGAATGAGAGGAGAGATCTGTCTCCATTCTGAATGAGAGGAGAGATCTGTTTCCAGTCTGAATGAGAGGAGAGATCTGTCTCCATTCTGAATGAGAGGAGAGATCTGTCTCCATTCTGAATGAGAGGAGAGAGAGAGATCTGTCTCCAGTCTGAATGAGAGGAGAGGAGAGATCTGTCTCCAGTCTGAATGAGAGGAGAGATCTGTCTCCAGTCTGAATGAGAGGAGAGATCTGTCTCCAGTCTGAATGAGAGGAGAGATCTGTTTCCAGTCTGAATGAGAGGAGAGGAGAGATCTGTTTCCAGTCTGAATGAGATGAGAGATCTGTCTCCAGTCTGAATGAGAGGAGAGATCTGTCTCCAGTCTGAATGAGAGGAGAGTAGAAGAGAGATCTGTTTCCAGTCTGAATGAGAGGAGAGATCTGTCTCCAGTCTGAATGAGAGGAGAGATCTGTCTCCATTCTGAATGAGAGGAGAGGAGAGATCTGTCTCCAGTCTGAATGAGAGGAGAGATCTGTTTCCAGTCTGAATGAGAGGAGAGGAGAGATCTGTCTCCAATCTGAATGAGAGGAGAGATCTGTCTTCAGTCTGAATGAGAGGAGAGAGGAGAGGAGAGATCTGTCTCCAGTCTGAATGAGAGGAGAGATCTGTCTCCAGTCTGAATGAGAGGAGAGGAGAGGTCTGTCTCCAGTCTGAATGAGAGGAGAGAGGAGAGGAGAGATCTGTCTCCAGTCTGAATGAGAGGAGAGGAGAGATCTGTCTCCAGTCGGAATGAGAGGAGAGATCTGTCTCCAGTCTGAATGAGAGGAGAGATCTGTCTCCAGTCTGAATGAGAGGAGAGATCTGTCTCCAGTCTGAATGAGAGGAGAGATCTGTCTCCAGTCTGAATGAGAGGAGAGGAGAGATCTGTCTCCAGTCTGAATGAGAGGAGAGATCTGTCTCCATTCTGAATGAGAGGAGAGATCTGTCTCCAGTCTGAATGAGAGGAGAGATCTGTCTCCAGTCTGAATGAGAGGAGAGAGGAGAGGAGAGATCTGTCTCCAGTCTGAATGAGAGGAGAGGAGAGGAGAGATCTGTCTCCAGTCTGAATGAGAGGAGAGGAGAGGTCTGTCTCCAGTCTGAATGAGAGGAGAGAGGAGAGGAGAGATCTGTCTCCAGTCTGAATGAGAGGAGAGGAGAGGAGAGATCTGTCTCCAGTCTGAATGAGAGGATCTGAGAGGGAGAGATCTGTCTCCAGTCTGAATGAGAGGAGTCTCCAGTCTGAATGAGAGGAGAGATCTGTCTCCAGTCTGAATGAGAGGAGAGGAGAGATCTGTCTCCAGTCTGAATGAGAGGAGAGTCTCCAGAATGAGATCTGTCTCCAGTCTGAATGAGAGGAGAGGAGAGATCTGTCTCCAGTCTGAATGAGAGAGAGAGATCTGTCTCCAGTCTGAATGAGAGAGAGAGATCTGTCTCCAGTCTGAATGAGAGGAGAGATCTGTCTCCAGTCTGAATGAGAGGAGAGATCTGTCTCCAGTCTGAATGAGAGGAGAGATCTGTTTCCAGTCTGAATGAGAGGAGAGATCTGTCTCCAGTCTGAATGAGAGGAGAGGAGAGATCTGTCTCCAGTCTGAATGAGAGGAGAGAGAGAGAGAGATCTGTCCAGTCTGAATGAGAGGAGAGATCTGTCTCCAGTCTGAGAGAGAGAGATCTGTCTCCAGTCTGAATGAGAGGAGAGATCTGTCTCCAGTCTGAATGAGAGAGAGAGATCTGTCTCCAGTCTGAATGAGAGGAGAGATCTGTCTCCAGTCTGAATGAGAGGAGAGGAGAGATCTGTCTCCAGTCTGAATGAGAGGAGAGTCTCCAGTCTGAGAGAGGAGAGATCTGTCTCCAGTCTGAATGAGAGGAGAGATCTGAGTCTGAATGAGAGGAGAGATCTGTCTCCAGTCTGAATGAGAGGAGAGAGATCTGAATGAGAGGAGAGGAGAGATCTGTCTCCAGTCTGAATGAGAGGAGAGGAGAGGAGAGATCTGTCTCCAGTCTGAATGAGAGGAGAGATCTGTCTCCAGTCTGAATGAGAGGAGAGATCTGTCTCCAGTCTGAATGAGAGGAGAGATCTGTCTCCAGTCTGAATGAGAGGAGAGTCTCAGTCTGAGAGAGGAGATCTGTCTCCAGTCTGAATGAGAGGAGAGATCTGAATGAGAGGAGAGATCTGTCTCCAGTCTGAATGAGAGGAGAGATCTGTCTCCAGTCTGAATGAGAGGAGAGATCTGTCTCCAGTCTGAATGAGAGGAGAGATCTGTCTCCAGTCTGAATGAGAGGAGAGATCTGTCTCCAGTCTGAATGAGAGGAGAGGAGAGATCTGTCTCCAGTCTGAATGAGAGGAGAGGAGAGATCTGTCTCCAGTCTGAATGAGAGGAGAGGAGAGATCTGTCTCCAGTCTGAATGAGAGGAGAGGAGAGATCTGTCTCCAGTCTGAATGAGAGGAGAGGAGAGATCTGTCTCCAGTCTGAATGAGAGGAGAGATCTGTCTCCAGTCTGAATGAGAGGAGAGAGTCTGAATGAGAGGAGATCTGTCTCCAGTCTGAATGAGAGGAGAGATCTGTCTCCAGTCTGAATGAGAGGAGAGAGTCTGAATGAGAGGAGAGGAGAGGAGATCTGTCTCCAGTCTGAATGAGAGGAGGAGAGAGATCTGTCTCCAGTCTGAATGAGAGGAGAGATCTGTCTCCATTCTGAATGAGAGGAGAGATCTGTCTCCAGTCTGAATGAGAGGAGAGATCTGTCTCCAGTCTGAATGAGAGGAGAGAGGAGAGGAGAGATCTGTCTCCAGTCTGAATGAGAGGAGAGGAGAGGAGAGATCTGTCTCCAGTCTGAATGAGAGGAGAGATCTGTCTCCAGTCTGAATGAGAGGAGAGGAGAGATCTGTCTCCAGTCTGAATGAGAGGAGAGATCTGTCTCCAGTCTGAATGAGAGGAGAGGAGAGGAGAGATCTGTCTCCAGTCTGAATGAGAGGAGAGGAGAGTCTCCATTCTGAATCTGTCTCAGTCTGAATGAGAGGAGAGAGTCTCAGTCTGAGAGGAGAGGTCTGTCTCCAGTCTGAATGAGAGGAGAGAGGAGAGGAGAGATCTGTCTCCAGTCTGAATGAGAGGAGAGGAGAGATCTGTCTCCAGTCTGAATGAGAGGAGAGGAGAGATCTGTCTCCAGTCTGAATGAGAGGAGAGGAGAGATCTGTCTCCAGTCTGAATGAGAGGAGAGATCTGTCTCCAGTCTGAATGAGAGGAGATGAGAGATCTGTCTCCAGTCTGAATGAGAGGAGAGGAGAGGTCTGTCTCCAGTCTGAATGAGAGGAGAGAGGAGAGGAGAGATCTGTCTCCAGTCTGAATGAGAGGAGAGATCTGTCTCCAGTCTGAATGAGAGGAGAGATCTGTTTCCAGTCTGAATGAGAGGAGAGATCTGTCTCCAGTCTGAATGAGAGGAGAGATCTGTCTCCAGTCTGAATGAGAGGAGAGATCTGTCTCCAGTCTGAATGAGAGGAGAGGAGTCTCCAGTCTGAATGAGAGGAGGAGAGATCTGTCTCCAGTCTGAATGAGAGGAGAGGAGAGATCTGTCTCCAGTCTGAATGAGAGGAGAGGAGAGATCTGTCTCCAGTCTGAATGAGAGGAGAGGAGAGATCTGTCTCCAGTCTGAATGAGAGGAGAGATCTGTCTCCAGTCTGAATGAGAGGAGAGATCTGTCTCCAGTCTGAATGAGAGGAGAGATCTGTCTCCAGTCTGAATGAGAGGAGAGGGAGAGGAGAGATCTGTCTCCAGTCTGAATGAGAGGAGAGATCTGTCTCCAGTCTGAATGAGAGGAGAGAGAGATCTGTCTCCAGTCTGAATGAGAGGAGAGATCTGTCTCCAGTCTGAATGAGAGGAGAGATCTGTCTCCAGTCTGAATGAGAGGAGAGGAGAGATCTGTCTCCAGTCTGAATGAGAGGAGAGGAGAGATCTGTCTCCAGTCTGAATGAGAGGAGAGGAGAGATCTGTCTCCAGTCTGAATGAGAGGAGAGGAGAGATCTGTCTCCAGTCTGAATGAGAGGAGAGGAGAGATCTGTCTCCAGTCTGAATGAGAGGAGAGATCTGTCTCCAGTCTGAATGAGAGGAGAGATCTGTCTCCAGTCTGAATGAGAGGAGAGATCTGTCTCCAGTCTGAATGAGAGGAGAGATCTGTCTCCAGTCTGAATGAGAGGAGAGATCTGTCTCCAGTCTGAATGAGAGGAGAGATCTGTCTCCAGTCTGAATGAGAGGAGAGGAGAGGAGAGATCTGTCTCCAGTCTGAATGAGAGGAGAGATCTGTCTCCAGTCTGAATGAGAGGAGAGATCTGTCTCCAGTCTGAATGAGAGGAGAGATCTGTCTCCAGTCTGAATGAGAGGAGAGATCTGTCTCCAGTCTGAATGAGAGGAGATCTGAGTCTGAATGAGAGGAGAGATCTGTCTCCAGTCTGAATGAGAGGAGAGATCTGTCTCCAGTCTGAATGAGAGGAGAGATCTGTCTCCAGTCTGAATGAGAGGAGAGATCTGTCTCCAGTCTGAATGAGAGGAGAGATCTGTCTCCAGTCTGAATGAGAGGAGAGATCTGTCTCAGTCTGAATGAGAGGAGAGATCTGTCTCCAGTCTGAATGAGAGGAGAGAGAGGAGTCTCTGTCTGAATGAGAGGAGAGGAGAGATCTGTCTCCAGTCTGAATGAGAGGAGAGATCTGTCTCCAGTCTGAATGAGAGGAGAGGAGAGAGAGATCTGTCTCCAGTCTGAATGAGAGGAGAGATCTGTCTCCAGTCTGAATGAGAGGAGAGATCTGTCTCCAGATCTGTCTCCAGTCTGAATGAGAGGAGAGAGAGATCTGTCTCCAGTCTGAATGAGAGGAGAGAGAGAGATCTGTCTCCAGTCTGAATGAGAGGAGAGAATGAGAGTCTGTCTCAGTCTGAATGAGAGGAGAGAGAGGAGAGAGTCTCAGTCTGAATGAGAGGAGAGAGTCTCCAGTCTGAATGAGAGAGATCTGTCTCCAGTCTGAATGAGAGGAGAGGAGATCTGTCTCCAGTCTGAATGAGAGGAGAGGAGAGATCTGTCTCCAGTCTGAATGAGAGGAGAGTCTGAATGAGAGAGAGAGAGATCTGTCTCCAGTCTGAATGAGAGGAGAGATCTGTTTCCAGTCTGAATGAGAGGAGAGATCTGTCTCCAGTCTGAATGAGAGGAGAGGAGAGGAGAGATCTGTCTCCAGTCTGAATGAGAGGAGAGATCTGTCTCCAGTCTGAATGAGAGGAGAGATCTGTCTCCAGTCTGAATGAGAGGAGAGAGAGATCTGTCTCCAGTCTGAATGAGAGGAGAGATCTGTCTCAGTCTGAATGAGAGGAGAGATCTGTCTCCAGTCTGAATGAGAGGAGAGAGGAGAGGAGAGATCTGTCTCCAGTCTGAATGAGAGGAGAGGAGAGGAGAGATCTGTCTCCAGTCTGAATGAGAGGAGAGATCTGTCTCCAGTCTGAATGAGAGGAGAGATCTGTCTCAGTCTGAATGAGGGAGAGGAGAGATCTGTCTCCAGTCTGAATGAGAGGAGAGATCTGTCTCCAGTCTGAATGAGAGGAGAGATCTGTCTCCAGTCTGAATGAGAGGAGAGATCTGTCTCCAGTCTGAATGAGAGGAGAGATCTGTCTCCAGTCTGAATGAGAGGAGAGATCTGTCTCCAGTCTGAATGAGAGGAGAGGAGAGATCTGTCTCCAGTCTGAATGAGAGGAGAGATCTGTCTCCAGTCTGAATGAGAGGAGAGATCTGTCTCCAGTCTGAATGAGAGGAGAGATCTGTCTCCAGTCTGAATGAGAGGAGAGATCTGTCTCCAGTCTGAATGAGAGGAGAGATCTGTCTCCAGTCTGAATGAGAGGAGAGGAGAGATCTGTCTCCAGTCTGAGTCTGAATGAGAGGAGAGAGAGAGAGATCTGTCTCCAGTCTGAATGAGAGGAGAGAGAGGAGAGATCTGTCTCCAGTCTGAATGAGAGGAGAGAGTCTGAATGAGAGAGAGATCTGTCTCCAGTCTGAATGAGAGGAGAGAGAGATCTGTCTCCAGTCTGAATGAGAGGAGAGAGAGATCTGTCTCCAGTCTGAATGAGAGGAGAGATCTGTTTCCAGTCTGAATGAGAGGAGAGAGAGGTCTGTCTCCAGTCTGAATGAGAGGAGAGGAGAGGAGAGATCTGTCTCCAGTCTGAATGAGAGAAGAGATCTGTTTCCAGTCTGAATGAGAGGAGAGATCTGTCTCCAGTCTGAATGAGAGGAGAGATCTGTCTCCAGTCTGAATGAGAGGAGAGATCTGAGAGAATGAGAGGAGAGATCTGTCTCCAGTCTGAATGAGAGGAGAGAGAGATCTGTCTCCAGTCTGAATGAGAGGAGAGATCTGTCTCCAGTCTGAATGAGAGGAGAGGGATCTGTCTCCAGTCTGAATGAGAGGAGAGATCTGTCTCCAGTCTGAATGAGAGGAGAGGATCTGTCTCCAGTCTGAATGAGAGGAGAGATCTGTCTCAGTCTGAATGAGAGGAGAGGAGAGGAGAGATCTGTCTCCAGTCTGAATGAGAGGAGAGGATCTGTCTCCAGTCTGAATGAGAGGAGAGATCTGTCTCCAGTCTGAATGAGAGGAGAGGAGAGATCTGTCTCCAGTCTGAATGAGAGAGATCTGGAATGAGATCTGTCTCCAGTCTGAATGAGAGGAGAGAGAGTCTGAATCTGTCTCCAGTCTGAATGAGAGGAGAGGAGAGAGTCTGTCTCCAGTCTGAATGAGAGGAGAGAGGAGAGAGAGATCTGTCTCCAGTCTGAATGAGAGGAGAGTCTCCAGTCTGAATGAGAGGAGAGATCTGTTTCCAGTCTGAATGAGAGGAGAGATCTGTCTCCAGTCTGAATGAGAGGAGAGAGAGATCTGTCTCCAGTCTGAATGAGAGGAGAGAGAGATCTGTCTCCAGTCTGAATGAGAGGAGAGATCTGTCTCCAGTCTGAATGAGAGGAGAGATCTGTCTCCAGTCTGAATGAGAGGAGAGATCTGTCTGTCCAGTCTGAATGAGAGGAGAGGAATGAGGGAGAGATCTGTCTCCAGTCTGAATGAGAGGAGAGAGAGATCTGTCTCCAGTCTGAATGAGAGGAGAGAGGAGAGATCTGTCTCCAGTCTGAATGAGAGGAGAGATCTGTCTCCAGTCTGAATGAGAGGAGAGATCTGTCTCCAGTCTGTCTGTCTCAGTCTGAATGAGAGGAGAGAGAGATCTGTCTCCAGTCTGAATGAGAGGAGATCTGTCTCAGTCTGAATGAGTCTGAATGAGAGGAGAGATCTGTCTCCAGTCTGAATGAGAGGAGAGATCTGTCTCCAGTCTGAATGAGAGGAGAGATCTGTCTCCAGTCTGAATGAGAGGAGAGATCTGTCTCCAGTCTGAATGAGAGGAGAGATCTGTCTCCAGTCTGAATGAGAGGAGAGATCTGTCTCAGTCTGAATGAGAGAGAGATCTGTCTCCAGTCTGAATGAGAGGAGAGATCTGTCTCCAGTCTGAATGAGAGGAGAGATCTGTCTCCAGTCTGAATGAGAGGAGAGAGTCTCCAGAATGAGAGGAGAGATCTGTCTCCAGTCTGAATGAGAGGAGAGATCTGTCTCCAGTCTGAATGAGAGGAGAGATCTGTCTCCAGTCTGAATGAGAGGAGAGGAGAGATCTGTCTCCAGTCTGAATGAGAGGAGAGATCTGTCTCCAGTCTGAATGAGAGGAGAGGAGAGGAGAGATCTGTCTCCAGTCTGAATGAGAGGAGAGGAGAGGTCTGTCTCCAGTCTGAATGAGAGGAGAGATCTGTCTCAGTCTGAATGAGAGGAGAGATCTGTCTCCAGTCTGAATGAGAGGAGAGAGTCTCCAGTCTGAATCTGTCTCCAGTCTGAATGAGAGGAGAGATCTGTCTCCAGTCTGAATGAGAGGAGAGAGAGATCTGTCTCCAGTCTGAATGAGAGGAGAGGAGAGATCTGAGTCTGAATGAGAGGAGAGATCTGTCTCCAGTCTGAATGAGAGGAGAGAGAGGAGAGTCTCATCTGTCTGTCTCCAGTCTGAATGAGAGGAGAGATCTGTCTCCAGTCTGAATGAGAGGAGAGAGGAGAGGAGAGATCTGTCTCCAGTCTGAATGAGAGGAGAGGAGAGGAGAGATCTGTCTCCAGTCTGAATGAGAGGAGAGGAGAGATCTGTCTCCAGTCTGAATGAGAGGAGAGGAGAGATCTGTCTCCAGTCTGAATGAGAGGAGAGATCTGTCTCCAGTCTGAATGAGAGGAGAGATCTGTCTCCAGTCTGAATGAGAGGAGAGATCTGTCTCCAGTCTGAATGAGAGGAGGAGATCTGTCTCCAGTCTGAATGAGAGGAGAGTCTCAGTCTGAATGAGAGGAGAGATCTGTCTCCAGTCTGAATGAGAGGAGAGATCTGTCTCCAGTCTGAATGAGAGGAGAGATCTGTCTCCAGTCTGAATGAGAGGAGAGATCTGTCTCCAGTCTGAATGAGAGGAGAGGAGAGGAGAGATCTGTCTCCAGTCTGAATGAGAGGAGAGGAATGAGAGGAGATCTGTCTCCAGTCTGAATGAGAGGAGAGATCTGTCTCCAGTCTGAATGAGAGGAGAGGAGAGATCTGTCTCCAGTCTGAATGAGAGGAGAGGAGAGATCTGTTTCCAGTCTGAATGAGAGGAGAGGAGAGATCTGTCTCCAGTCTGAATGAGAGGAGAGGAGAGGAGAGATCTGTCTCCAGTCTGAATGAGAGAAGAGATCTGTTTCCAGTCTGAATGAGAGGAGAGATCTGTCTCAGAGATCTGTCTCCAGTCTGAATGAGAGGAGAGGAGAGATCTGTCTCCAGTCTGAAGAGAGAGATCTGTCTCAGTCTGAATGAGAGGAGAGAGATCTGTCTCAGTCTGAGAGAGGAGAGATCTGAATGAGAGGAGAGATCTGTCTCCAGTCTGAATGAGAGGAGAGAGAGGATCTGTCTCCAGTCTGAATGAGAGGAGAGGAGAGAGAGGAGAGATCTGTCTCCAGTCTGAATGAGAGGAGAGATCTGTCTCCCAGAGAGATCTGTCTCCAGTCTGAATGAGAGGAGAGATCTGTCTCCAGTCTGAATGAGAGGAGAGATCTGTCTCCAGTCTGAATCTGAATGAGAGGAGAGATCTGTCTCCAGTCTGAATGAGAGGAGAGGAGAGGATCTGTCTCCAGTCTGAATGAGAGGAGAGATCTGTCTCCAGTCTGAATGAGAGGAGAGATCTGTCTCAGTCTGAATGAGAGGAGAGGAGAGATCTGTCTCCAGTCTGAATGAGAGGAGAGATCTGTCTCCAGTCTGAATGAGAGGAGAGGAGAGATCTGTCTCCTGAATGAGAGGAGAGATCTGTCTCCAGTCTGAATGAGAGGAGAGGATCTGTCTCCAGTCTGAATGAGAGGAGAGGAGAGAGATCTGTCTCCAGTCTGAATGAGAGGAGAGATCTGTCTCCAGTCTGAATGAGAGGAGAGGTCTCCATTCTGAGAGATCTGTCTCCAGTCTGAATGAGAGGAGAGATCTGTCTCCAGTCTGAATGAGAGGAGAGGAGAGATCTGTCTCCAGTCTGAATGAGAGGAGAGGAGAGATCTGTCTCCAGTCTGAATGTCTGAGGAGAGGAGAGATCTGTCTCCAGTCTGAATGAGAGGAGAGATCTGTCTCCAGTCTGAATGAGAGGAGAGAGATCTGTCTCCAGTCTGAATGAGAGGAGAGGAGAGAGGAATGAGAGATCTGTTTCCAGTCTGAATGAGAGGAGAGGAGAGATCTGTCTCCAGTCTGAATGAGAGGAGAGGAGAGGAGAGATCTGTCTCCAGTCTGAATGAGAGGAGAGGAGAGGAGAGATCTGTTTCCAGTCTGAATGAGAGGAGAGATCTGTCTCCAGTCTGAATGAGAGGAGAGATCTGTCTCCAGTCTGAATGAGAGGAGAGATCTGTCTCCAGTCTGAATCTGTCTCAGTCTGAATGAGAGGAGAGATCTGTCTCCAGTCTGAATGAGAGGAGAGAGAGGAGAGATCTGTCTCCAGTCTGAATGAGAGGAGAGGAGAGGAGAGGAGAGATCTGTCTCCAGTCTGAATGAGAGGAGAGATCTGTCTCCAGTCTGAATGAGAGGAGAGATCTGTCTCCAGTCTGAATGAGAGGAGAGATCTGTCTCCAGTCTGAATGAGAGGAGAGGAGAGATCTGTCTCCAGTCTGAATGAGAGGAGAGAGATCTGATCTGTCTCCAGTCTGAATGAGAGGAGAGATCTGTCTCCAGTCTGAATGAGAGGAGAGATGAGAGATCTGTCTCCAGTCTGAATGAGAGGAGAGATCTGTCTCCAGTCTGAATGAGAGGAGAGATCTGTCTCCAGTCTGAATGAGAGGAGAGATCTGTCTCCAGTCTGAATGAGAGGAGAGGAGAGATCTGTCTCCAGTCTGAATGAGAGGAGAGATCTGTCTCCAGTCTGAATGAGAGGAGAGGAGAGATCTGTCTCCAGTCTGAATGAGAGGAGAGATCTGTCTCCAGTCTGAATGAGAGGAGAGGAGAGATCTGTCTCAGTCTGAATGAGAGGAGAGGAGAGATCTGTTTCCAGTCTGAATGAGAGGAGAGGAGAGATCTGTCTCCAGTCTGAATGAGAGGAGAGGAGAGGAGAGATCTGTCTCCAGTCTGAATGAGAGAAGAGATCTGTTTCCAGTCTGAATGAGAGGAGAGATCTGTCTCCAGTCTGAATGAGAGGAGAGATCTGTCTCAGTCTGAATGAGAGGAGAGAGAGTCTCCAGTCTGAATGAGAGGAGAGATCTGTCTCCAGTCTGAATGAGAGGAGAGATCTGTCTCCAGTCTGAATGAGAGGAGAGATCTGTCTCCAGTCTGAATGAGAGGAGAGATCTGTCTCCAGTCTGAATGAGAGGAGAGATCTGTCTCCAGTCTGAATGAGAGGAGAGATCTGTCTCCAGTCTGAATGAGAGGAGAGGAGAGATCTGTCTCCAGTCTGAATGAGAGGAGAGGAGAGATCTGTCTCCAGTCTGAATGAGAGGAGATCTGTCTCCATTCTGAGAGAGATGAGGAGATCTGTTTCCAGTCTGAATGAGAGGAGAGGAGAGATCTGTCTCCAGTCTGAATGAGAGGAGATCTGTCTCAGTCTGAATGAGAGTCTGAGAGAGGAGAGATCTGTCTCCAGTCTGAATGAGAGGAGAGAGAGATCTGTCTCCAGTCTGAATGAGAGGAGAGATCTGTCTCCTGTCTCAGTCTGAATGAGAGGAGAGATCTGTCTCCAGTCTGAATGAGAGGAGAGAGATCTGTCTCCAGTCTGAATGAGAGGAGAGAGATCTGTCTCCAGTCTGAATGAGAGGAGAGATCTGTCTCCATTCTGAATGAGAGGAGAGATCTGTCTCCAGTCTGAATGAGAGGAGGAGAGATCTGTCTCCATTCTGAATGAGAGGAGAGGAGAGATCTGTCTCCAGTCTGAATGAGAGGAGAGATCTGTCTCCAGTCTGAATGAGAGGAGAGATCTGTCTCCAGTCTGAATGAGAGGAGAGATCTGTCTCCAGTCTGAATGAGAGGAGAGATCTGTCTCCAGTCTGAATGAGAGGAGAGATCTGTCTCCAGTCTGAATGAGAGGAGAGATCTGTCTCCAGTCTGAATGAGAGGAGAGATCTGTCTCCAGTCTGAATGAGAGGAGAGATCTGTCTCCAGTCTGAATGAGAGGAGAGATCTGTCTCCAGTCTGAAGAGGAGAGATGAGAGAGGAGAGATCTGTCTCCAGTCTGAATGAGAGGAGAGATCTGTGAGAGGAGAGATCTCCAGTCTGAATGAGAGGAGAGATCTGTCTCCATTCTGAATGAGAGGAGAGATCTGTCTCCAGTCTGAATGAGAGGAGAGATCTGTCTCCAGTCTGAATGAGAGGAGAGATCTGTCTCCAGTCTGAATGAGAGGAGAGGAGAGATCTGTCTCCAGTCTGAATGAGAGGAGAGATCTGTCTCCATTCTGAATGAGAGGAGAGATCTGTCTCCAGTCTGAATGAGAGGAGAGATCTGTCTCCAGTCTGAATGAGAGGAGAGATCTGTCTCCAGTCTGAATGAGAGGAGAGATCTGTCTCCAGTCTGAATGAGAGGAGAGATCTGTCTCCAGTCTGAATGAGAGGAGAGATCTGTCTCTGCTGGATGTTCACTTACGGTTTTATGGACGTTCAGTTGTTGTCATGGCAACGTGCTGTCGGCTGGGCCAGTTGGTTGCTGTGGCGATTTGTTGTCATTTATTTCTTCCTCCGTCCCCCGGGCGTCATGGTAACTGACAGCTCCACTAGCTGATTCCTGTCTTGACCAAGCAGTGATAAGGCCCCTGACAGAGACAGACCTAATGTGTGTTTGTGTGTGTGTGTGTGTGTGTGTGTGTGTGTGTGTGTGTGTGTGTGTGTGTGTGTGTGTGTGTGTGTGTGTGTGTGTGTGTGTGTGTGTGTGTGTGTGTGTGACATGAGATTTCATGTAAGACAACATTCGTATAATAATAGTCTGTCTTATTGGTACAATCATCACTCACAATTAAAAATATTTTGTATCTGTGTTTGTGTGTGTGTGTGTGTGTGTGTGTGTGTGTGTATTGGTGCAGGAGGAAGGTGGAGATCATGCACACACACAGCCTGTTCACCCTGCTGGGAGAGAGGCTGATGATCCACACCAACACAGTCAGCGTCACCACCTACAACACACTCTATGAGGTAGGTAACACACACGCACACAAGAGCTTCCCACTGCCTGACACACACCATCACAGTGTAGAGGAGCCACCAACTGGTGGTGGTCTTGATAAAAGGTGCTGGTGACATCACCCCTGTTAGAGGGCGTGGCAATGACACGTAGGAGACAGATGTACATAACACACAGCAACCAGGAAGTAGGAGGGAACTAGTGGAGTCAACCAGGAAGTAGGAGAGAACTAGTGGAGGCAACCAGGATGTAGGAACTAGTGGAGGCAAACAGGAAGTAGGAACTATGGGAGGCAACCAGGAAGTTTGAGGGAACTAGTGGAGGCAACCAGGAAGTAGGAAGGAACTAGAGGAGGCAACCAGGAAGTAGGAGAGAACATGTGGAGGCAACCAGGAAGTAGGAGAGAACATGTGGAGGCAACCAGGACGTAGGAGGGAACTAGTGGAGGCAACAAGGGAGTAGAAGGGAACTAATGGAGGCAACCAGGAAGTAGGAGGGAACTAGTGGAAACATCCAGGAAGTAGGAGGGAACTAGTGGAGGCAACCAGGAAGTAGGAGGGAACTAGTGGAGGCAACCACAGAAGTAGGAATTAACTAGTGGAGGCAACCAGGAAGTAGGAGAGAACTAGTGGAGGCATCCAGGAAGTAGGAAGGAACTAGTGGAGAGAACCACAGAAGTAGGAGGGAACTAGTGGAGGCAACCAGGGCGTATGAGGAAACTAGTGGAGGCAACCAGGAAGTAGGAAGGAACTGGTGGAGGCAGCCAGGAAGTAGGAGAGAACTAGTGGAGGCAACCAGGAGGGAAC
>NC_088414.1:41275357-41290357 GCF_034236695.1 Oncorhynchus nerka
TATTAGTTATTGATCATGTCTCTTCCTCTATAAGGTAACCTACCAGTTATATTAGATCACCGAAGATGTTATTGATTATTAGTTATTGATCATGTCTCTTCCTCTATAAGGTAACCTACCAGTTATATTAGATCACCTAAGATGTTATTGATTATTAGTTATTGATCATGTCTCTTCCTCTATAAGGTAACCTACCAGTTATATTAGATCACCTAAGATGTTATTGATTATTAGTTATTGATCATGTCTCTTCCTCTATAAGGTAACCTACCAGTTATATTAGATCACCTAAGATGTTATTGATTATTAGTTATTGATTATGTCTCCCCCTCTGTAAGGTAACCTACGAGGCCCATAAGGAGTACCTGGCTAAGATGTTATTGATTATTAGTTATTGATCTTCCATAGGTAACCTACGAGGCCAATAAGGAGTACCTGGCTAAGATGTTATTGATTATTAGTTATTGATTATATCTCCCCCTCTGTAAGGTAACCTACGAGGCCCATAAGGAGTACCTGGCTAAGATGTTATTGATTATATCTCCCCCTCTGTAAGGTAACCTACGAGGCCCATAAGGAGTACCTGGCTAAGATGTTATTGATTATTAGTTATTGATTATATCTCCCCCTCTGTAAGGTAACCTACGAGGCCAATAAGGAGTACCTGGCTAAGATGTTATTGATTATTAGTTATTGATCTCCCATAGGTAACCTACGAGGCCAATAAGGAGTACCTGGCTAAGATGTTATTGATTATTAGTTATTGATTATATCTCCCCCTCTGTAAGGTAACCTACGAGGCCAATAAGGAGTACCTGGCTAAGATGTTATTGATTATATCTCCCCCTCTGTAAGGTAACCTACGAGGCCCATAAGGAGTACCTGGCTAAGATGTTATTGATTATATCTCCCCCTCTGTAAGGTAACCTACGAGGCCAATAAGGAGTACCTGGCTAAGATGTTATTGATTATATCTCCCCCTCTGTAAGGTAACCTACGAGGCCCATAAGGAGTACCTGGCTAAGATGTTATTGATTATATCTCCCCCTCTGTAAGGTAACCTACGAGGCCCATAAGGAGTACCTGGCTAAGATGTTATTGATTATATCTCCCCCTCTGTAAGGTAACCTACGAGGCCCATAAGGAGTACCTGGCTAAGATGTTATTGATTATATCTCCCCCTCTGTAAGGTAACCTACGAGGCCCATAAGGAGTACCTGGCTAAGATGTTATTGATTATTAGTTATTGATTATATCTCCCCCTCTGTAAGGTAACCTACGAGGCCAATAAGGAGTACCTGGCTAAGATGTTATTGATTATTAGTTATTGATCTTCCATAGGTAACCTACGAGGCCAATAAGGAGTACCTGGCTAAGATGTTATTGATTATGTCTCCCCCTCTGTAAGGTAACCTACGAGGCCAATAAGGAGTACCTGGCTAAGATGTTATTGATTATTAGTTATTGATTATATCTCCCCCTCTGTAAGGTAACCTACGAGGCCCATAAGGAGTACCTGGCTAAGATGTTATTGATTATATCTCCCCCTCTGTAAGGTAACCTACCAGTTATATTAGATCACCTAAGATGTTATTGATTATTAGTTATTGATTATATCTCCCCCTCTGTAAGGTAACCTACGAGGCCAATAAGGAGTACCTGGCTAAGATGTTATTGATTATTAGTTATTGATTATATCTCCCCCTCTGTAAGGTAACCTACGAGGCCCATAAGGAGTACCTGGCTAAGATGTACGAGGAGTACCAGCGACAGGAGGAGGAGAACATCAAGAAGGGGAAGAAAGGTTCTGTCTCCACCATCTCCGGCCTCTCGGCCACGCCCGCCCCCGTCGTCAATGGCAACCTGGAGATCCGCGAGCTGGACGACCACTCCCAGAGCCAGACCCCCGAGAGTGAGGCCGAGTACGGAGAGGGAGGAGCAGGAGGGGTCTCCAGGAATCTGCTTGCTGAGGGAGGGGTCGGGTTAGGCGTGAAGGGACCCAACAGAGAGGCATTGACCCCTGGGGAGGAAGGTCAGGGGTCAGGCGTTAGGGTCGAAGTTCATGACCTCCTGGTGGATATCAAGGCGGAAAAGGTGGAGGCCACAGAGGTCAAACTAGACGACCTGGATCTGTCTCCAGAAGGGATAGTCGGAGGAGGAGGAGGAGGAGGAGGAGGAGTGATGGAGGGACTGGTTGGAGGAGGAGTGATGGATGGACTGGGAGGAGGGATAGGAGGGATAGGAGGAGGGAGGATGGAGGTATTGGGAGGAGGAGGAGTGATGGAGGGACTGGGAGGAGGGATAGGAGGCATAGGAGGAGGGAGGATGGAGGTATTGGGAGGAGGAGGAATAGGAGGAGGGAGGATGGAGGTATTGGGAGGAGGAGGAATAGGAGGAGGGAGGATGGAGGGATTGGGAGGAGGGAGGATGGAGGGATTGGGAGGAGGAGGGATAGGAGGGGGGAGGATGGAGAGATTGGGAGGAGGAGGGAGGATGGAGGGATTGGGAGGAGGAGGGAGGATAGAGAACGGGCCCCTAGTGGAGGTGGACTCCCTGCTAGACAGCGCCTACAGTGCCGTGGTGCAGAAGCTGAAAGGGAACCACGGTAACCTGACATCGAAAGATGAGACGGTGGTCACGGGGCTGGGCGCCATGGAGGATGATGGGAACATGGGTCCGCTCATCACCCTTGCCGACGAGAAAGACAGTGTCCCTAGCAACAACGGATTCCTCTTCAGCAAGGTAGGGGTTAAAAAGGTGTTTTAATAGGAATATTCCCGTCATTTCCTGTGGTAGTAACAACATCATGATAAGGAATAAATATCTGTATTTACACAGTATCAAGGAGGTATCTCACTGTAGGAAGTTGTGATGCCTCTGCTGCACTACCTGGTTCCTTCCTTACTTCCTTCCTCTCTTCCTTCCTTCCTCCTTCCTTCCTCCCTTCCTTCCTCCTTTCCTCCTCTTCCTTCCTTCCTTCCTTCCTTCCTTCCTTCCTTCCTTCCTTCCTTCCTTCCTTCCTTCCTTCCTTCTCCTTCCTTCCCTTCCTCTCTTCCTTCCTTCCTCCCTCCCTCCCTCCCTTCCTTCCTTCCTTCCTTCCTTCCTTCCTTCCTTCCTTCCTTCCTCTTCCTTCCTTCCTTCCTTCCTCTCTTCCTTCCTCTCTTCCTTCCTTCCTCCCTCCCTCCCTCCCTTCCTTCCTTCCTTCCTTCCTTCCTTCCTTCCTTCCTTCCTTCCTTCCTTCCTTCCTTCCTTCCTTCCTCCCTCTCTTCCTTACTTCCTCTCTTCCTTCCTGCCTTCCTTCCTTCCTCCCTTCCTCTCTCCCTCCCTTCCTTCCTCCCTTCCTCTCTTCCTCCCTTCCTTTCTCCCTTCCTCTCTTCATTCCCTACTTCCTCTCTTCCGTCCTCTCTTCCTTCCTCCCTTCCTCTCTCCCTCCCTTCCTCTCTTCCTTTCTCCCTTCCTCTCTTCCTCCCTTCCTTACTTCCTCCCTTTCTCTCTTCCTCCCTTCCTTGCTCTCTTCCTCCCTTCCTTCCTCCCTTCCTCTCGTCCTCTCTGTCTTTCTCATTCACATCAATATACTTTATTGTAATCACTTTGCCAGGTCAAAATGTGTCACCTTTTTAAATAAGAAAGCACCATCCAGTGTTTGTGTGGTATTTCTGGGAGATGTCATCACCTTTTCTATGTTGGACGACATGTTGAATGGTATCTTTCTGTCTTCTCTCCCCCTGAGGTTGATGAGAAGCTGCTTCCAGCACTGGCCACCACAGACCCTCTGGTTCTGCCCAGCCCGGACCAGCCCAACCCCTTAGGCTCTGGCCCCGTCCACTCCTCCACCAGCGCCAGCGACGACCTGAGTCTCCTAGCCCACATGACCTCCTGCAGGGGCTCAGACCTGAATCAAGCCCAGGGAGGGCTCCCCGAGGTCGGGCCCTTCAAGATCCAGAGTCCCCTGGCTGACATCAGCTCCATCGCCCAGAGAGAGAGCCAGGCAGCTGAGATCCAGGGCTACCCAGGGGGAGAGGGTCCGTCTGGGGCAGATGGAGAGGTGGCAGGGGGTAAGGCTGGAGGTGACACGGTGAGCACCACGTCTGATACAGAAAGGTCTGATGATGGGAAGGAGATGAAGATCCAGACCACGGCCACGACTCAGGTATATCGTCCTGGTGTGTCAAATATCTTACCTCAAGTGTCTTAGGTCAGTTGAGGTAACTCTATAGTTAATGTCGGTTACTGTTTTCTGATAAACAAGTCCATGGCTGGCTAACGACAATAGCTAAATGTATCCCTAACATTTTCGATCCTTTCAAACTTTAAAATCGAACCTAGCTGTAGTTGTTAGCTTAGCCGTGGTTATTAGCTCTGAATGGTTTTTAACTTAGCTGTTAGCTTAGCTGTGGTTATTAGCTTTGACGTGGTTTTTAACTTAGCTGTTAGCTTAGCCGTGGTTATTAGCTCTGAAATGGTTTTTAACTTAGCTGTTAGCTTAGCTGTGGTTATTAGCTCTGAAATGGTTTTTAACTTAGCTGTTAGCTTAGCTGTGGTTATTAGCCCTGACATGTTTTTTAACTTAGATGTCAGCTTAGGCATGGTTATTAGCTCTGACATGGTTTTTAATTTAGCTGTTAGGTTAGCCGTGGTTATTAGCTCTGAAATGAGTTTTTAACTTAGCTGTTAGCTTAGCCATGGTTATTAGCTGTGAAATGGTTTTTAATTTAGCTGTTAGCTTAGCCGTGGTTATTAGTTCTGAAATGGTTTATAATTTAGCTGTTGGCTTAGCCGTGGTTATTAGCTCTGAAATGGTTCCTAACTTAGCTGTTAGCTTAGCCGTGGTTATTAGCTCTGAAATGGTTCCTAACTTAGCTGTTGGCTTAGCCGTGGTTATTAGCCCTGACATGGTTTTTAACTTAGATGTTAGCTTAGCTTCTGTTTTATTGTCAATAATAAGGTTCTTTCAACTGTTGGTTTAAGCTCAGGTATTGTTTCCCTCTCCCCAGTTGTATAGTTAGAGATGGAGACCTAGATATTGATCTCTGTCTACTTCCCGGAACCGAACCGCCAACTTACCTAGACCTGTCTCTCTACTTCCCCGGAACCGAACCGCCAACTTACCTAGACCTGTCTCTCTACTTCCCCGGAACTGAACCCCCAACTTACCTAGACCTGTCTCTCTCCTTCCCCGGAACTGAACCCCCAACTTACCTAGACCTGTCTCTCTACTTCCCCGGAACCGAACCCCCAACTTACCTTGACCTGTCTCTCTACTTCCCCGGAACCGAACCCCCAACTTACCTAGACCTGTCTCTCTACTTCCCCGGAACCGAACCCCCAACTTACCTAGACCTGTCTCTCTACTTCCCCGGAACCAAACCCCCAACTTACCTTGACCTGTCTCTCTACTTCCCCGGAACTGAACCCCCAACTTACCTAGACCTGTCTCTCTACTTCCCCGGAACCGAACCGCCTACTTACCTTGACCTGTCTCTCTACTTCCCCGGAACTGAACCCCCAACTTACCTAGACCTGTCTCTCTACTTCCCCGGAACCAAACCTCCAACTTACCTTGACCTGTCTCTCTACTTCCCCGGAACCGAACCCCAACTTACCTTGACCTGTCTCTCTACTTCCCCGGAACCGAACCCCCAACTTACCTAGACCTGTCTCTCTACTTCCCCGAACCGAACCCCCAACTTACCTAGACCTGTCTCTCTACTTCCCCGGAACCAAACCCCCAACTTACCTAGACCTGTCTCTCTACTTCCCCGGAACCGAACCGCCAACTTACCTAGACCTGTCTCTCTACTTCCCCGGAACCGAACCGCCTACTTACCTTGACCTGTCTCTCTACTTCCCCGGAACCGAACCTCCAACTTACCTTGACCTGTCTCTCTACTTCCCCGAACCGAACCGCCAACTTACCTTGACCTGTCTCTCTACTTCCCCGAACCGAACCCTCCAACTTACCTTGACCTGTCTCTCTACTTCCCCGAACCAAACCTCCAACTTACCTTGACCTGTCTCTCTACTTCCCCGGAACCAAACCTCCAACTTACCTTGACCTGTCTCTCTACTTCCCCGGAACCGAACCCCAACTTACCTTGACCTGTCTCTCTACTTCCCCGGAACCAAACCTCCAACTTACCTTGACCTGTCTCTCTACTTCCCCGGAACCGAACCCCCAACTTACCTTGACCTGTCTCTCTACTTCCCCGGAACCAAACCGCCTACTTACCTTGACCTGTCTCTCTCCTCCCCTCTACAGGCTCTCCACGGTCGTACGGCGGCCCAGTTGGAACGTGACCTGCGTGTGGACCTGGGCTTCAGAGGGATGCCCATGACAGAGGAGCAGCGGCGCCAGTTCAGCCCTGGGCCTCGCACCACCATGTTCCGTATCCCAGAGTTCAAGTGGTCGCCCATGCACCAGCGCCTCCTCACTGACCTGCTGTTCGCCCTGGAGACAGACGTACACGTCTGGAGGAGGTGTGTGTGTGTGTGTGTGTGTGTGTGCGTGCGTGTGTGTGTGTGTGTGTGTGTGTGTGTGTGTGTGTGCGTGTGTGTGTGTGTGTGTGTGTGTGTGTTCGCTCTGGAGGTCAGAGACAGTCACCCTAGACACTGTGTAGTGCACCATTTTAGACCAGAGCTACTCAGGGCTGGAGATAGATGGTCCTGCGATGGCCTGGGGTACAGTGTTTCACTTTTATGTAGGTCAAATCAACTACAGATCAAGATGTAAGGAAAGATATTCCACACCCAGATAATATTCCACACCCAGGGAACATTCCACACCCAGATAATATTCCACACCCAGAGAACAGTCCACACCCAGAGAACATTCCACACCCAGAGAACATTCCACACCCAGATAATATTCTACACACAGGGAACATTCCACACCCGGGGGATATTTCACACCCAGGGGATATTTCACACCCAGGGAACATTCCACACCCAGAGAACATTCCACACCAAGAGAACATTCCACACCCAGATAATATTCTACACACAGGGAACATTCCACACCCGGGGGATATTCCACACCCAGAGAACATTCCACACCCAGAGAACATTCCACACCCAGAGAACATTCCACACCCAGATAATATTCTACACCCAGGGAACATTCCACACCCAGGGGATATTCCACACCCGGGGGATATTCCACACCCAGAGAACATTCCACACCCAGAGAACATTCCACACCCAGAGAACATTCCACACCCAGAGAACATTCCACACCCAGATAATATTCCACACCCAGATAATATTCTACACCCAGGGGATATTTCACACCCAGGGGATATTCCACACCCAGGGGATATTCCACACCCAGGGGATATTCCACACCCAGAGAACATTCCACACCCAGAGAACATTCCACACCCAGAGAACATTCCACACCCAGATAATATTCTACACCCAGGGGATATTTCACACCCAGGGGATAATCCACACCCAGGGGATATTCCACACCCAGGGGATATTCCACACCCAGTGGATATTCCACACCCAGGGGATATTCCCCACCCGGGGGATATTCCACACCCAGAGAACATTCCACACCCAGAGAACATTCCACACCCAGAGAACATTCCACACCCAGATAATATTCCACACCCAGATAATATTCTACACCCAGGGGATATTCCACACCCAGGGGATATTCCACACCCAGAGAACATTCCACACCCAGAGAACATTCCACACCCAGAGAACATTCCACACCCAGATAATATTCTACACCCAGGGGATATTTCACACCCAGGGGATAATCCACACCCAGGGAATATTCCACTCCCAGTGGATATTCCACTCCCAGTGGATATTCCACTCCCAGGGGATATTCCACACCCAGGGGATATTCCACACCCAGGGAATATTCCACACCCAGGGGATATTCCACACCCAGGGGATATTCCACACCCAGTGGATATTCCACTCCCAGTGGATATTCCACACCCAGGGGATATTCCACACCCAGGGGATATTAACACGCACACTCACTCTCAGGGGGAGATAAAGAAGCTCAATGAAAGGTGTTTGAGTTATTCTGTGCAGCGAATGAGAGATCAATATTACAACCGGACTGTGCCCCAGGCTCAGTCCGGTATGACTCGGGCCACCTTGGGTTATTCCTCCTTAGGTTATTCCTCCTTGGGTTATTCCTCATTGGGTTATTCCTCATTGGGTTATTCCTCCTTGGGTTATTCCTCATTGGGTTATTCCTCATTGGGTTATTCCTCATTGGGTTATTCCTCATTGGGTTATTCCTCCTTGGGTTATTCCTCCTTGGGTTATTCCTCCTTGGGTTATTCCTCATTGGGTTATTCCTCATTGGGTTATTCCTCCTTGGGTTATTCCTCCTTGAGTTATTCCTTGGTTTGAGTGTGAGCACATTTTGAACTGAGTTTACAGACAAAGAGACGGGAGACCTCTCCTTTCCCTCTCGTTTCCCTCTCGTGAACAACACTTTATTATTAACTCTTCACTCTCTCCTCTTTCCCTGTTCTCACTCCCCTCTCTTCCTCCTCTCCTCTCATCCTTGCTCTCTTCTCTCCTCTCCTCTCCTCTCCTCTCCTCCCTCTCCTCTCTCTCTTCTCTTCTCTTCTCTTCTCTTCTCCTCTCTTTTCCTCTCCTCTCTTCTCTTCTCTTCTCTTCTTCTCTCCTCTCTTCTCTTCTCTTCTCTCCCCTCTCTCTCTTTTTCCTCTCCTCTCCTCTCCTCTCTCTCTTTCTTCTCTCTCCTCTCCTCTCTTCTCTTCTCTTCCCCTCTCTCTCTTTTCTCCTCTCCTCTCCTCTCCTCTCCTCTATTATATCCTCTCCTCTCCTCTTTTCTCCTCTCCTCTCCTCTCCTCTCCTCTCTTCTCTTCTCCTCTCTTCTCTTCTCTCCTCTCTTCTCTTCTCTTCCCCTCTCCTCTCTCCTCTCCTCTCCTCTCCTCTCTTCTCCTCTCCTCTCTTCTCTCTTCCTCTCCTCTATTCTCTCTCCTCTCCTCTCTTCTCTTCTCTTCCCCTCTCTCCTCTCCTCTCCTCTCCTCTCCTCTCCTCTCCTCTCCTCTCCTCTCTTCTCTTCTCTTCTCTTCTCTTCCCCTCTCCTCTCTCCCTCTCCTCTCCTCTCCTCTCCTCTCCTCTCTTCTCTTCTCTTCTCTTCTCTTCTCTTCTCTTCTCTTCTCTTCTCCTCTCTTCTCTTCTCTTCTCTTCTCTCTCTTCTCCTCTCCTCTCCTCTCTTCTCTTCTCCTCTCTTCTCTTCTCTTCTCTTCTCTTCTCTTCTCTTCTCTTCTCTCTCCTCTCCTCTCCTCTCTTCTCTTCTCTTCTCTTCTCTTCTCTTCTCTTCTCTTCTCTTCTCTTCTCTTCTCTTCTCTTCTCTCCTCTCTCCAGCCATTCAACCAAGTCAGTAATGGACTTTGTGAACAGCAATGAGAACATCATCTTTGTCCACAACACTATACACCTCATCTCTCAGATGGTGGACAACATCATTATCGCCTGTGGAGGGATCCTCCCTCTGCTCTCTGCAGCCACCTCCCCCTCTGTAAGTATGGCTCACCGCTGGCCCACCTTGGTGGGAGGGGGAACTGCAGGACAACACGTGTTATTCAGGCCTGGTGATTGGAATTAGGTTTATTTTCTGAATTGACTGGAATTGAAAAGGAATTGATCCCAACCCTGGTTTGCACCTTGTTTTTACACATTGGGTGAAATGAATCTTCAATTTAAAACCTGCTAGTGCAACCTTTTCTCTGGTTCTTTTTGTTAATTCTATCATTAAAAAAAACAATACTACATTGGTTTTTATTTCTTAACTTTGAAAAATTTTGACTGAAACCTTCTAACCCTCAGCTCTCAAACTGAAAAATGTATTTGATAAGTTCAGGCCGTTGTTTTAAACATCCTTTTCTTTTTCTCTCTTTGTCTCTCTGTGTGTTCTCTCTGTGTGTTCTCTCTGTTCTGTTCTCTGTGTGTTCTCTCTGTTCTGTTCTCTGTCTCTCTGTGTGTTCTCTCTGTTCTGTTCTGTTCTCTGTCTCTCTGTGTGTTCTCTGTCTCTCTGTGTGTTCTCTCTGTTCTGTTCTCTGTCTCTCTGTGTGTTCTCTGTGTTCTGTCCTCTGTCTCTCTGTGTGTTCTCTCTATTCTGTCGTCTGTCTCTCTGTGTGTTCTCTCTGTTCTGTTCTCTGTCTCTCTGTGTGTTCTCTCTGTTCTGTTCTCTGTCTCTGTGTGTTCTCTCTATTATGTCCTCTGTCTCTCTGTGTGTTCTCTCTGTTCTGTTCTCTGTCTCTCTGTGTGTTCTCTCTGTTCTGTTCTCTCTGTCTCTCTGTGTGTTCTCTCTGTTCTGTTCTCTGTCTCTCTGTGTGTTCTCTCTGTTCTGTTCTCTGTCTCTCTGTGTGTTCTCTCTCTATTCTGTTCTCTGTCTCTCTGTGTGTTCTCTCTCTGTTCTGTTCTGTGTGTTCTCTCTCTGTCTCTCTGTCTCTGTTCTCTGTTCTCTGTCTCTCTGTGTGTTCTCTCTGTTCTGTTCTCTGTCTCTCTGTGTGTTCTCTCTGTTCTGTTCTCTGTCTCTCTTTGTGTTCTCTGTGTGTTCTCTGTTCTGTCTCTCTGTGTGTTCTCTCTTCTCTCTGTCTCTCTGTGTGTTCTCTCTGTTCTGTTCTCTGTCTCTCTGTGTGTTCTCTCTGTTCTGTTCTCTGTCTCTCTGTGTGTTCTCTCTGTTCTGTTCTCTGTCTCTCTGTGTGTTCTCTCTGTTCTGTTCTCTGTCTCTCTGTGTGTTCTCTCTGTTCTGTTCTCTGTCTCTCTGTGTGTTCTCTCTGTTCTGTTCTCTGTCTCTCTGTGTTCTCTCTCTGTTCTGTTCTCTGTCTCTCTGTGTGTTCTCTCTGTCTCTCTGTTCTCTGTCTCTCTGTCTCTCTGTGATTCTCTCTGTTCTGTTCTCTGTCTCTCTGTGTGTTCTCTCTGTTCTGTTCTCTGTCTCTCTGTGTGTTCTCTCTGTTCTGTCTCTCTGTCTCTGTTCTCTGTCTCTCTGTGTTCTCTCTGTTCTGTCTCTCTGTCTCTGTTCTGTCTCTCTGTGTTCTCTCTGTTCTGTTCTCTGTCTCTCTGTGTGTTCTCTCTCTGTTCTGTTCTCTGTCTCTCTGTGTGTTCTGTTCTCTGTTCTGTGTGTTCTCTGTTCTGTTCTCTGTCTCTCTGTGTTCTCTCTGTTCTCTGTCTCTCTGTTCTCTGTGTCTCTCTGTGTGTTCTCTCTGTTCTGTTCTCTGTCTCTCTGTGTGTTCTCTCTGTGTTCTCTCTGTTCTGTTCTCTGTCTCTCTGTGTGTTCTCTCTGTTCTGTCTCTCTCTGTTCTCTGTCTCTCTGTGTTCTCTCTATTCTCTCCTCTGTCTCTCTGTGTGTTCTCTCTGTTCTGTTCTCTGTCTCTCTGTGTGTTTCTCTCTGTTCTGTTCTCTGTCTCTCTGTGTGTTCTCTGTTCTGTTCTCTGTGTGTTCTCTCTGTTCTGTTCTCTGTCTCTCTGTGTGTTCTCTCTGTTCTGTTCTCTGTCTCTCTGTGTGTTCTCTCTGTTCTCTGTCTCTGTGTGTTCTCTGTTCTGTTCTCTGTCTCTCTGTGTTTCTCTCTGTTCTGTTCTCTGTCTCTCTGTGTGTTCTCTCTGTTCTGTTCTCTGTCTCTCTGTGTGTTCTCTCTGTTCTGTTCTCTGTCTCTCTGTCTCTCTGTTCTGTTCTGTTTCTCTGTCTCTCTGTGTGTTCTCTCTGTTCTGTTCTCTGTCTCTCTGTGTGTTCTCTCTGTTCTGTTCTCTGTCTCTCTGTGTGTTCTCTCTGTTCTGTTCTCTGTCTCTCTTTGTGTTCTCTCTGTTCTGTTCTCTGTCTCTCTGTGTGTTCTCTCTGTTCTGTTCTCTGTCTCTCTGTGTGTTCTCTCTATTCTGTCCTCTGTCTCTCTGTTCTGTTCTCTGTCTCTCTGTGTGTTCTCTCTGTTCTGTTCTCTGTCTCTCTGTGTGTTCTCTCTGTTCTGTTCTCTGTCTCTCTGTGTGTTCTCTCTGTTCTGTTCTCTGTCTCTCTGTGTGTTCTCTCTGTTCTGTTCTCTGTCTCTCTGTGTGTTCTCTCTGTTCTGTTCTCTGTCTCTCTGTGTGTTCTGTTCTCTGTCTCTCTGTGTTCTCTGTCTCTGTGTGTTCTCTCTGTTCTGTTCTCTGTCTCTCTGTGTGTTCTCTCTGTTCTCTGTTCTGTGTGTTCTCTCTGTTCTGTCTCTCTGTGTTTCTCTCTATCTCTCTGTCTCTCTGTGTTTCTCTCTGTTCTGTGTCTCTCTCTGTTCTGTTCTCTGTCTCTCTGTGTGTTCTCTCTGTTCTGTTCTCTGTCTCTCTGTGTGTTCTCTCTGTTCTGTTCTCTGTCTCTCTGTGTGTTCTCTCTGTTCTGTTCTCTGTCTCTCTGTGTGTTCTCTCTGTTCTGTTCTCTGTCTCTCTGTGTGTTCTCTCTGTTCTGTTCTCTGTCTCTCTGTGTGTTCTGTGTGTTCTCTCTTCTCTCCTCTGTCTCTGTTCTGTTCTCTGTCTCTCTGTTCTCTCTCTGTTCTGTTCTCTCTGTTCTGTTCTCTCTCTGTGTGTTCTCTGTCTCTGTTCTGTTCTCTGTCTCTCTGTGTGTTCTCTGTTCTGTCTCTCTGTCTCTCTGTGTTCTCTGTCTCTCTGTGTGTTCTCTCTGTTCTGTTCTCTGTCTCTCTGTGTGTTCTCTCTGTTCTGTTCTCTGTCTCTCTGTGTGTTCTCTCTATTCTGTTCTCTGTCTCTCTGTGTGTTCTCTCTATTCTGTCCTCTGTCTCTCTGTTCTGTTCTCTGTCTCTCTGTGTGTTCTCTCTGTTCTGTTCTCTGTCTCTCTGTGTGTTCTCTCTGTGTATTCTCTGTCTCTCTGTGTGTTTTTCTCTGTTCTGTGTGTGTTCTCTCTGTCTGTTCTCTGTGTGTACTCTCTGTTCTGTCTCCTGTCTCTCTTTTCTGTCTCTCTGTGTGTTCTCTCTATCTCTCTCCTCTGTCTCTCTGTGTCTCTGTGTCTCTGTCTCTCTCTGTGTGTTCTGTTCTCTGTCTCTCTGTTCTCTGTTCTGTCTCTGTCTCTCTGTGTTTCTCTCTGTTCTGTTCTCTGTCTCTCTGTGTGTTCTCTCTGTTCTGTTCTGTCTCTCTGTTCTGTTCTCTGTCTCTCTGTGTTCTCTCTCTGTTCTGTCTGTCTCTCTGTGTGTTCTCTCTCTGTCTCTCTGTGTGTTCTCTCTGTTCTGTTCTCTGTCTCTCGATGTTCTCTGTCTCTCTGTGTGTTCTCTCTGTTCTGTTCTCTGTCTCTCTGTGTGTTCTCTCTGTTCTGTTCTCTCTGTCTCTCTGTTCTCTGTGTTCTCTCTGTTCTGTTCTCTGTCTCTCTGATGTGTTCTGTTCTCTGTTCTGTTCTCTGTTCTGTTCTCTGTCTCTCTGTGTGTTCTCTCTGTTCTGTTCTGTCTTTCTGTGTGTTCTCTCTCTCTTCTCTGTGTGTTCTCTGTTCTCTCTGTCTCTCTGTGTGTCTCTCTGTTCTGTTCTCTGTCTCTCTGTCTCTGTTCTGTTCTCTGTCTCTCTGTGTTCTCTCTCTGTTCTGTTCTCTGTCTCTCTGTGTTTCTCTCTGTTCTGTTCTGTCTCTGTGTGTCTCTGGGATCTGTTCTCTGTCTCTCGATGTGTTCTCTCTGTTCTGTTCTCTGTCTCTCTGTGTGTTCTCTCTGTTCTGTTCTCTGTCTCTCTGTGTGTTCTCTCTGTTCTGTTCTCTGTCTCTCTGTGTGTTCTCTCTGTTCTGTTCTCTGTCTCTCTGTGTGTTCTCTCTGTTCTGTTCTCTGTCTCTCTGTGTGTTCTCTCTGTTCTGTTCTCTGTCTCTCTGTGTGTTCTCTCTATTCTCTGTCTCTCTGTGTCTGTTCTCTCTGTTCTCTCTCTGTTCTGTTCTGTCTCTCTGTGTGTTCTCTCTGTTCTGTTCTCTGTCTCTCTGTGTGTTCTCTCTGTTCTGTTCTCTGTCTCTCGATGTGTTCTGTGTGTTCTCTCTGTTCTGTTCTCTGTCTCTCTGTGTGTTCTCTGTTCTCTGTTCTGTTCTCTGTCTCTCTGTGTGTTCTCTGTTCTGTTCTCTGTCTCTCTGTGTGTTTCTCTGTCTCTCTTTTTCTGTTCTCTGTCTCTCTGTGTGTTCTCTCTGTTCTATTCTCTGTCTCTCTGTGTGTTCTCTCTATTCTGTCCTCTGTCTCTCTGTGTGTTCTCTCTGTTCTGTTCTGTCTCTCTGTGTGTTCTCTCTGTTCTGTTCTCTGTCTCTCTGTGTGTTCTCTCTGTTCTGTTCCCTGTCTCTCTGTGTGTTCTCTCTATTCTGTTCTCTGTCTCTCTGTGTGTTCTCTCTGTTCTGTTCTCTGTCTCTCTGTGTGTTCTCTCTGTTCTGTTCTCTGTCTCTCTGTGTGTTCTCTCTGTTCTGTTCTCTGTCTCTATGTGTGTTCTCTCTCTGTTCTCTCTCCTCTGTCTCTGTCTGTGTGTTCTCTCTGTTCTGTTCTCTGTCTCTCTGTGTGTTCTCTCTGTTCTGTTCTCTGTCTCTCTGTTCTGTGTTCTCTCTATTCTGTTCTCTGTCTCTCTGTGTTCTCTGTTCTCTGTGTGTTCTCTCTATTCTGTTCTCTGTCTCTGTTCTGTTCTCTGTCTCTCTGTGTGTTCTCTCTGTTCTGTTCTCTGTCTCTCTTCTCTCTGTTCTCTGTCTCTCTGTGTGTTCTCTCTGTTCTGTTCTCTGTCTGTCTCTCTGTGTGTTCTCTCTATTCTGTGTCTCTCTGTGTGTTCTCTATTCTGTTCTCTGTCTCTCTGTGTGTTCTCTCTGTTCTGTTCTCTGTCTCTCTGTGTGTTCTCTCTATTCTGTTCTCTGTCTCTCTGTGTGTTCTCTCTATTCTGTTCTCTGTCTCTCTGTGTGTTCTCTCTGTTCTGTTCTCTGTCTCTCTGTGTGTTCTCTCTGTTCTGTTCTCTGTCTCTCTGTGTGTTCTCTCTATTCTGTCCTTCCTCTCGTCTTCCCGTCTGTTTTTCTACGGGGGTTTTGCACGTGCAGAGTTCA
>NC_088414.1:41302857-41312857 GCF_034236695.1 Oncorhynchus nerka
TAACAATGTGGAGAGGTGTTAACAATGTGGAGAGGTGTTAACACTGTGGAGAGGTGTTAACACTGTGGAGAGGTGTTAACACTGTGGAGAGGTGTTAACACTGTGGAGAGGTGTTAACAATGTGGAGAGGTGTTAACACTGTGGAGAGGTGTTAACACTGTGGAGAGGTGTTAACAATGTGGAGAGGTGTTAACACTGTGGAGAGGTGTTAACAATGTGGAGAGGTGTTAACACTGTGGAGAGGTGTTAACAATGTGGAGAGGTGTTAACAATGTGGAGAGGTGTTAACAATGTGAATGTGGAGAGGTGTTAACAATGTGGAGAGGACAATGTGGAGAGGTGGTTAACAATGTGGAGAGGTGTTAACAATGTAGAGGTGTTAACAATGTGGAGAGGTGTTAACAATTAACAATGTGGAGAGGTGTTAACAATGTGGACAATGTGGAGAGGTGTTAACAATGTTAACAATGAGAGGTGTTAACACTGTGGAGAGGTGTTAACACTGTGGAGAGGTGTTAAAATGTGGAGAGGTGTTAACTGTGGATGTTAACACTGTGGAGAGGTGTTAACAATGTATGTTAACAATGTGGAGAGGTGTTAACAATGTGGAGAGGTGTTAACACTGTGGAGAGGTGTTAACAATGTGGAGAGGTGTTAACAATGTGGAGAGAACACTGTGGAGAGGTGTTAACAATGTGGAGACAATGTGGAGAGGTGTTAACAATGTGGAGAGGTGTTAACAATGTGGAGAGGTGTTAACAATGTGGAGAGGTGTTAACAATGTGGAGAGGTGTTAACAATGTGGAGAGGTGTTAACACTGTGGAGAGGTGTTAACAATGTGGAGAGGTGTTAACAATGTGGAGAGGTGTTAACAATGTGGACAGGTGTTAACAATGTGGACAGTTGTTAACAATGTGGACAGGTGTTAACAATGTGGAGAGGTGTTAACACTGTGGAGAGGTGGGAGAGGTGTTAACACTGTGGAGAGGTGTTAACAATGTGGAGAGGTGTTAACAAGGTGTTAACAATGTGGAGAGGTGTTAACAATGTGGACAGGTGTTAACAATGTGGATGTGGAGGTGTTAACAATGTGGACAGGTGTTAACACTGTGTGTGGACGAGTGTTAACAATGGAGAGGTGTTAACACTGTGGAGAGGTGTTAACAATGTAGAGAGGTGTTATTAACAATGTGGAGAGGTGTTAACACTGTGGAGAGGTGTTAACAATGTGGAGAGGTGTTAACACTGTGGAGAGGTGTTAACAATGTAGAGAGGTGTTATTAACAATGTGGAGAGGTGTTTACAATGTGGAGAGGTGTTAACAATGTGGAGAGGTGTTAACAATGTGGAGAGGTGTTAACAATGTAGAGAGGTGTTAACAATGTGGATAGGTGTTAACAATGTGGAGAGGTGTTAACAATGTGGAGAGGTGTTAACAATGTGGAGAGGTGTTAACAATGTGGAGAGGTGTTAACAATGTGGAGAGGTGTTAACAATGTGGAGAGGTGTTAACACTGTGGAGAGGTGTTAACACTGTGGAGAGGTGTTAAAAATGTGGAGAGGTGGAGAGGTGTTAACAATGTGGAGAGGTGTTAACAATGTGGAGAGGTGTTAACAATGTGAATGTTAACAATGGAGAGGTGTTAACAATGTGGAGAGGTTAACAATGTTAACACTGTGAGAGTTAACACTGTGGAGAGGTGTTAACAATGTGGAGAAGTGTTAACAATGTGGAGAGGTGTTAACAATGTGGAGAGGTGTTAACACTGTGGAGAGGTGTTAACAATGTGGAGAGGTGTTAACAATGTGGAGAGGTGTTAACAATGTGGAGAGGTGTTAACACTGTGGAGAGGTGTTAACAATGTGGAGAGGTGTTAACAATGTGGAGAGGTGTTAACAATGTGGAGAGGTGTTAACAATGTGAATGTGGAGAGGTGTTAACAATGTGGAGAGGTGTTAACACTGTGGAGAGGTGTTAACAATGTGGAGAGGTGTTAACACTGTGGAGAGGTGTTAACAATGTGGAGAGGTGTTAACACTGTGGAGAACAATGTGGACAGGTGTTAACAATGTGGAGAGGTGTTAACAATGTGGAGAGGTGTTAACAATGTGAATGTGGAGAGGTGTTAACAATGTGGAGAGGACAATGTGGAGAGGTGGTTAACAATGTGGAGAGGTGTTAACAATGTGGAGAGAGGACAATGTGGATAGGTGGTTAACAATGTGGAGAGGTGTTAACAATGTGTCATGTCATCAAGAAGTCAAGGTGGAGCTATTGGAGCATTTTCTCAGTTCTCATTGGTGTTCCAGGTTGATTGACAGGCGTGTTGTGGTCTTTGATAGGTCTGTGATGGTGCCAGTCAAGGTGGAGCTATTGGAGCATTTTCTCAGTTCTCATTGGTGTTCCAGGTTGATTGACACCTTTGATAGGTCTGTGATGTCAGTCAACACTGTGGGCACGCCCACCACCAGTGGCGCGGCCACACCAGGAAGTACACCAAACATCTTCGCTGCTGCCACGGCAACGCCCAAGAGCATGATCAACACCACAGGTGAGGACACACACAACACCTGGAACACATACACACACACACACACACCTGGAAGACATACACATGCTTCTGGGAGAGAGGCACACACCTGGTACAACTGGCTGTATAGTTTGTCAGTAGGGATTGTCTAGATGCGTTTTGTGGTTATTTTTATGTCTTTGAACAGCAATAATAGAATGTAAACGATGTAGATGTTTCTAAAAAACAAACCTTTAGGACATCATCAGTCCTTCATGAATTAGTCTGACTGGGCCTAATGTGGATGTCAACAAACCCTTAGGACATCATCAGTCCTTCATGAATTAGTCTGACTGGGCCTAATGTGGATGTCAACAAACCCTTAGGACATCATCAGTCCTTCATGAATTAGTCTGACTGGGCCTAATGTGGATGTCAACAAACCCTTAGGACATCATCAGTCCTTCATGAATTAGTCTGACTGGGCCTAATGTGGATGTCAACATGAGACGTGGATGACAGAGAGCTGATTGAAAAATACATGGGATTTAATACAATTCAATAGATTGGTACAACTGTAGTAGTTGTCATTCCTGATTGTGACCCCAGATGAACACTAGATGGCTCTCTGTCTCAGTCCTTTACAACCTCGTCATCTCCTCTTATCTCTATCTCAGTCCTTTACAACCTCGTCATCTCCTCTTATCTCTGTCTCAGTCCTTTACAACCTCGTCATCTCAGTCATATCTCAGTCCTTTACAACCTCGTCATCTCCTCTTATCTCAGTCCTTTACAACCTCGTCATCTCCTCTTATCTCTGTCTCAGTCCTTTACAACTTCGTCATCTCCTCTTCTCTCTGTCTCAGTCCTTTACAACCTCGTCATATCCTCTTATCTCTGTCTCAGTCCTTTACAACCTCGTCATCTCCTCTTATCTCTGTCTCAGTCCTTTACAACCTCGTCATCTCCTCTTATCTCAGTCCTTTACAACCTCGTCATCTCCTCTTATCTCTGTCTCAGTCCTTTACAACCTCGTCATCTCCTCTTATCTCTGTCTCAGTCCTTTACAACCTCGTCATATCCTCTTATCTCAGTCCTTTACAACCTCGTCATCTCCTCTTATCTCTGTCTCAGTCCTTTACAACCTCGTCATCTCCTCTTATCTCAGTCCTTTACAACCTCGTCATCTCCTCTTATCTCTGTCTCAGTCCTTTACAACCTCGTCATCTCCTCTTATCTCTGTCTCAGTCCTTTACAACCTCGTCATCCCCTCTTATCTCTGTCTCAGTCCTTTACAACCTCGTCGTCTCCTCTTATCTCAGTCCTTTACAACCTCGTCATCCCCTCTTATCTCTGTCTCAGTCCTTTACAACCTCGTCATCTCCTCTTATCTCTGTCTCAGTCCTTTACAACCTCATCATCTCAGTCCTTTACAACCTCGTCATCTCCTCTTATCTCTGTCTCAGTCCTTTACAACCTCGTCCTCTCCTCTCATCTCAGTCCTTTACAACCTCGTCATCTCCTCTTATCTCTGCCTCAGTCCTTTACAACCTTGTCATATCCTCTTATCTCTGTCTCAGTCCTTTACAACCTCGTCATCTCCTCTTATCTCTGTCTCAGTCCTTTACAACCTCGTCCTCTCCTCTCATCTCAGTCCTTTACAACCTCGTCATCTCCTCTTATCTCTGCCTCAGTCCTTTACAACCTCGTCATATCCTCTTATCTCTGTCTCAGTCCTTTACAACCTCGTCATCTCCTCTTATCTCTGTCTCAGTACTTTACAACCTCGTCATCTCCTCTTATCTCAGTCCTTTACAACCTTGTCATCCCATCCTATATGACTTCCTCTCTCAGTACTATGGATGATTATACACATTAATTTACCTGTTACTTCCCCCGTCTCTGTCTCTCTCTCATCTCTCTCTCTCTGTTTCTCTCTCCTCTCTCTCTCTCTCTCTCTCTCTCTCTCTCTCTCTCTCTCTCTCTCTCTCTCTCTCGCTCTCCCCCTCTCTCTCTCTCCTCTCTTTCTCTCTCTCTCTCTCTGCTCTCTCTCTCTCCCTCTCTCTCTCTCTCTCTCTCTCCCCTCTCTCTCTCTCTCTCTCTCTCTCTCTCTCTCTCTCTCTCTCTCCTCTTTCTATCTCTCTCTCCTCTCTCTCTCCCCTCTCTCTCTCTCTCTCCTCTCTCTCTCTCTCCTCTTTCTCTCTCTCTCCTCTCTCTCTCTCTCCCTCTCCCCCTCTCTCTCTCTCTCTCTCTCTCTCTGTCTCTTCAATTCAATTCAATTTAAGGGATTTATTGGCATGTGAAGCATATGTTTACATTGCCAAAGCAAGTGAAATAGATCATTACCAAAATTAAAATGACCAATAACAAATGTATCAGTAAACATTACAATGTCTCTCTCTCTATTTCCCTCCCTTTTCTCTCTCCACCTCTTTCTTTTTCTCTCTTTCTCTTTCTTTCCTTCTTACTCTCTCTCTCTCTCTCTCTCTCTCTCTCTCTCTCTTTCTGTCTGTCTGTCTGTCTGTCTGTCTGTCTGTCTGTCTGTCTGTCTGTCTCTCTCTCTCTTTCTTTCTCTCTCTCTCTCTTTCTTTCTGTCTCTCTTTCTCACTTTCTCTCTCCCCTTCTTTCTCCCCCTCTTCTCTCCAGGTGCCACTGACTCTGCCTCTTCTTCCTCTTCTTCTTCCTCATCCTTCGTCAACGGTGCGACCAGTAAGAACCTACCAGCCGTACAGACAGTGGCTCCCATGACCGAAGACACCGTTGAGAGCATGAGGTCAGAATCTCTCTTTCTCTTTCCTTCACTAACTCTCTATAGCTGTCCATCTTTCCATCTGCCCCTGTGCGTTTCCACTTCCATAGATTATTGTTAGTCACATCTCCCTCCTCCCCTATCTCTATCCTCCCATATCTCTCTCCTCTGCTATCTCCCTCCTCCCCTATCTCTATCCTCCCATATCTCTCTCCTCTGCTATCTCCCTCCTCCCCTATCTCTATCCTCCCCTATCTCTCTCTTCTGCTATCTCCCTCCTCCCCTATCTCTCTCTTCTGCTATCTCCCTCCTCCCCTATCTCTCTCCTCTGCTATCTCCCTCCTCCCCTATCTCTATCCTCCCCTATCTCTCTCCTCCCCTATCTCTCTCTTCTGCTATCTCCCTCCTCTCCTATCTCTCTCTTCTGCTATCTCCCTCCTCCCATATCTCTCTCCTCTCCTATCTCCCTCCTCCCATATCTCTATCCTCCCCTATCTCTCTCCTCCCCTATCTCTCTCCTCTGCTATCTCCCTCCTGCCCTATCTCTATCCTCCCATATCTCTCTCTTCCCCTATCTCTCTCCTCTGCTATCTCCCTCCTCCCCTATCTCTCTCCCTCCCCCTATCTCTATCCTCCCCTATCTCTCTCCTCCCCTCTCTCTCCCTCTGCTATCTCCTCCTCCCCTATCTCTCTCCCTCCCCTATCTCTATCCTCCCCTATCTCTCTCATCCCCTATCTCCCTCCTCCCATATCTCTCTCCTCCCCTATCTCTATCCTCCCCTATCTCTATCCTCCCCTATCTCTCTCCTCCCCATCTCTCTCCTCCCCTATCTCTATCCTCCCCTATCTCTCTCCTCCCCATCTCTCTCCTATCTCTCTCCTCCCCTATCTCCCTCCTCCCATATCTCTCTCCTCCCCTATCTCTCTCCTCTCCTATCTCTCTCCTCCCCAACATTTTGCATGTTTACCCTCACTACCTCACACCCATCTGTCGTTCGCATAGTAGGATACTAATGAAAGATATCATAATAGGATACTAATGAAAGATATCATAATAGGATACCAATGAAAGGTATCATAACAGGATACTAATGAAAGATATCATAATAGGATACTCATTAAAGATATCATAATAGGATACTAATGAAAGATATCATAACAGGATACTAATGAAAGATATCATAACAGGATACTAATGAAAGATATCATAATAGGATACTATTGAAAGATATCATAATAGGATACTCCTTAGATATCATAACAGGATATTCATTAGATATCTGTTTGTCTGACCCCTCTCCCCGCGATCCAGTTTTTAAAAATCGTTCTACTATGAATAACTATTATTTAACAATATATCTTTAGCTAGTTAATCTACCATTGTCAGCCTGTCATTTGCAAAATGTCCCTGCATTGAAACTAGGAGTCATCTTGATCTGGTGAACCTGTCTGTGTAATCAACCTATCAGGGCCCTACACAACACTAAATCAACCTATCAGGGCCCTACACAACACTAAATCAACCTATCAGGGCCCTACACAACACTAAATCAACCTATCAGGGCCCTACACAACAGTAAATCAACCTATCAGGGCCCTACACAACACTAAATCAACCTATCAGGGCCCTACACAACACTAAATCAACCTATCAGGGCCCTACACAACACTAAATCAACCTATCAGGGCCCTACACAACACTAAATCAACCTATCAGGGCCAAACACTAAACACTAAATCAACCTATCAGGGCCAAACACTAAACACTAAATCAACCTATGAGGGCCAAACACTAAACTGGAAATGTGTGCATGTAACTTGTACTTTTACACAAATAACATATTGACAAGTTTTAGGCATGAGTCCACGTTACCCTTATTGACAATAGTCAAGTCAGGCCTCTGTGTCCTTTAGAAGTCAGAGCTCATATAATGTAGAGTTGGTGAGGTTTTCTTTAGAGTGTGTAGGAGTGTTAGTGAGTGTGTTGTTGCTTTAATGTGTGTGTGGTTTGTGTGTTACAGTGTCTATTGTGAGGTGGAGCAGTGTGAGCTGCGCAGCGGTTTGACTCCTCCTGAGCTCAAGCCCTTTAGCTCTCTGGCAGGCTTCCAGACAGCGCCCCGCGATGCAGGACAGTGTCTTAGGCAAGGACACCTGACCCCAAACACTACCTACCTACCTACCTACCAACCAACCAACCTACCTACCTACCGACCTACCTACCTACCGACCCACCTGCGACCTACCCCACCTTACCCACCTACCCACCTGCCTTACCTGCCTACCCACCTACCTGCCCACCTACCTGCCTGACCTGCCTACCTACCTGCCTGCCTGCCTACCTGCCTGCCTGCCTACCTGCCTGCCGACCTACCTGCCGACCTACCTGCCTACCAACCTGCCGACCTGCCTGCCTACCTACCAACCCTGCCTGCCTGACCTGCCTAGTGCCTGCTTACCGACCTACCTAGTACCTACCTACCGACCTACCTAGTACCTACCTACCTACCTACCGACCTACCTAGTACCTACCTACCGACCTACCTAGTACCTACCGACCTACCTAGTACCTACCTACCTACCGACCTACCTAGTACCTACCTACCAACCTACCGACCGACCTACCTAGTACCTACATACCTACCGACCTACCTACCTACCGACCTACCGACCTACCTACCTACCGACCTACCTACCTACCTACCAACCTACCTACCTACCTACCGACCTACCTACCTACCTACCTACCGACCTACCTAGTACCTACCTACCAACCTACCTACCGACCTACCTACCTACCGACCTACCTAGTACCTACCTACTTACCGACCTACCTAGTACCTATCTAGTACCCACCTACCAACCTACCTAGTACCTACCTAACTACCTACCTAGTACCTACCTACCTACCTACCTAGTACCTACCTACCTACCTACCTTGTACCTACCTACCTACCTACCTAGTACCTACCTACCTACCGACGGACCGACTGACCTATCTATCTAGCTCCCTCCCTCCCTTACTCCCTTCCTTCCTACCTAGTACCTACCCACCTACCTACCTACCTAGTACCTACCTACCTACCTACCTAGTACCTACCTACCTACCCACCGACCAACTGACTGACCAACTGACCTATCTATATAGCTCCCTTCCTCCCTTCCTAACTTCCTAGTACCTACCTACCTACCTACCAACTGACCTATCTATATAGCTCCCTTCCTCCCTTCCTACCTTCCTAGTACCTACCTACCTACCTACCTACCTACCTACCTACCTACCTACCTACCGACCGACCAACTGACCTATCTATCTTGCTCCCTTCCTCCCTTCCTACCTTCCTAGTACCTACCTACCTACCTACCTACCTACCTACCGACCAACTGACCTATCTATCTAGCTCCCTCCCTTACTCCCTTCCTACCTTCCTAGTACCTACCTACCTACCTACCGACCGACCAACCAACTGACCTATCTATCTAGCTCCTTCCCTCCCTTCCTACCTTCCTAGTACCTACCTACCTACCTACCGACCGACCGACCAACTGACCTATCTATCTAGCTCACTCCCTTCCTACCTTCCTAGTACCTAGCTACCTACCTTCCTAGTACCTACCGACCTACCGACCTACCTACCTACCTACCTACCTACCTACCTACCTACCTTTGTTGATATAATAGTTTCCTGTCTAGCACGGCCATCTAGTGTTGACCTACTGTACTTCACCTCCTCTCAGTCATTCTATCTCTCTCGCTCTTTCTCTATCAATCTCTCTTTATCTCTCTCTCTCTCCCTCTATCTCTCTCTCTATATATACACTGCTCAAAAAAATAAAGGGAACACTAAAATAACACATCCTAGATCTGAATGAATGAAATATTCTTATTAAATACTTTTTTCTTTACATAGTTGAATGTGCAAATTTATCAACCCATGGAGGTCTGGATTTGGAGTCACACTCAAAATGAAAGAGGAAAACCACACTACAGGCTGATCCAACTTTGATGTAATGTCCTTAAAACAAGTCAAAATGAGGTTCAGTAGTGTGTGTGGCCTCTACGTGCCTGTATGACCTCCCTACAACGCCTGGGCATGCTCCTGATGAGGTGGCGGATGGTCTCCTGAGGGATCTCCTCCCAGACCTGGACTAAAGCATCCGCCAACTCCTGGACAGTCTGTGGTGCAACAGTCTGGTGGATGGAGCGAGACATGATGTCCCAGATGTGCTCAATTGGATTCAGGTCTGGGGAACGGGCGGGCCAGTCCATAGCATCAATGCCTTCCTCTTGCAGGAACTGCTGACACACTCCAGTCACATGAGGTCTAGCATTGTCTTTCATTAGGAGGAACCCAGGGCCAACCGCACCAGCATATGGTCTCACAAGGGGTCTGAGAATCTCATCTCGGTACCTAATGGCAGTCAGGCTACCTCTGGCGAGCACATGGAGGGCTGTGCGGCCCCCCAAAGAAATGCCACCCCACACCATGACTGACCCACCGCCAAACCGGTCATGCTGGAGGATGTTGCAGGCAGCAGAACGTTCTCCACGGCGTCTCCAGACTCTGTCACGTCTGTCACATGTGCTCAGTGTGAACCTGCTTTCATTTGTGAAGAGCACAGGGCGCCAGTAGCAAATTTGCCAATCTTGGTGTTCTCTGGCAAATGCCAAACGTCCTGCACGGTGTTGGGCTGTAAGCACAACCCTAGGCAATGCGACCTGGCCAAGATAAAGCATAGAGT